>NW_009726781.1:0-32273 GCF_000703405.1 Apaloderma vittatum
GATGATGGAGGGATGGAACATCTCCCTGATGGAGAAAGGCTGAGGGAGCTGGGGCTCTTTAGTTTGGAGGAGACTGAGGGGTGACCTCATAAATGTTTATAAATACATCAAGGGGGAGTGTCAGGAGGATGGAGCCAGGCTCTTCTCGGTGGCAAACAATGATAGGACAAGGGATAATGGAATCAAGCTGGAGCACAAGAGGCTCCACTTAAATTTGAGAAGAAGCCTCTTCTCGGTGAGGGTGACAGAGCCCTGGCACAGGCTGACCCAGGGAGGTTGTGGAGTCTCCTTCTTTGGAGACATTCAAAACCCGTCTGGACGCCTTCCTGTGTAACATCATCTAGGTGATCCTGCTCTGGCAGGGGGGCTGGACTAGATGATCTTTGAGGTCCCTTCCAATCCCTAGCATACTGTGATACCGTAACATTGGTTAAATAGGCTTAATTGTATTGCGGGCATGATGGTTACACTGCTCAGTTTTGGACACGTTTCTGGGTGCCGCTAGCGTGAGATGTTACAACTGTCATTGGCAAGAAAACGAACTGATGGAATTCATAGACTCACAGAATGTTGGAAGTTGGAAGGGACCTCTAGAGATCATCAAATCCAACCCCCTGCCAGAGCAGGATCACCCAGACCAGGTCCCCCAAGAGCATATCCAGGTGGGTTTGAAATTCTCCAGAGCAGGAGGCTCCACACCCTCTCTGGGCAGCCTGGGCCAGGGCTCCAGTACCCGCACAGTAAAGAAATTTCTCCTCATGTTGAGGTGGAACTTCCTATGTTCTAACTTAAACTCATTATTCCTTATTCTATTGCTAGGCACCACTGAGAAGAGATTGTCCCCTTCCTCTTGACCCCCACCCCTCAGATATTTCTATATATTAATAAGTTCCTCCCTCAGACGTGTCAAGGCTGAACAGCCCCAGTTCTCTCAGTCTCTCTTCACAGCAAAGATGTTCAAGTCCCTTGATCCTCCTCGTAGCTCTCCCTTGGACTCTCTCCAGTTGGTCCCTGTCTCTCTGGAACTGGGGAGCCCCAAACCGAATTCAACCAATGCAATACCCAGGAGACAGCATTAGTTGTTTCTTGAACATCTTTTCAGATTTTTTTTGAAAGTATTAACATTACCGGGCTCGTCTCCTAGTTTAACCTGTACCTTGTCTCTTCTCTTGCAGACGTTCTGGCTCTGGCAGCTGCCGTCAGAGAGCTGGCTGCTTCCACCCGCAGGGCTCGCACCGCGCTGTGGTGCGCGGCACAGATGACTTTGCCGAACAGCTCTTGGAGCGGTGCAGCCCAACGCGACGCTGTAGAAAGAGCGGTGCAAGAGCTTTGTCCTCCGAACACAAGCACACAAACGAAAAGCGGCACGGAGCTCGAAAACGAAAAAGAGAAAGCGGAGGAAAGCCGTTAGGATTCTGAAATAATAGCAAATAATAACAGCACTAATAACAAAAGGGAGGCAGGAGGCTGAGGATCGGGAGAGAAGGGCTCCGGCGCAGTCCCATGGAAGGTGGTTTTGGCAGGTTATCAAAAAGCAAAAAAGAGTTAACGTAGCTGATCAGTGCTGCAAGTCTGTGATTCTGGTGTTGAGAGACACAACCTGTAATAGTGTTAACGCAATTTTAATATTGCTGGGATTGCGACGTCTGCTACGTAAGAATTTTTATTATTAAGAGGAGCTAAACAATAGCTGAGCGTTTCCTTGTGTGCTTACCCAAAGCTACGTGTCAGCTGTGAGTCAAGCCATGACCCGAGAAACCAGAGTGGCACAACTTAATTCTCTTTTTTTTTGTGTTAGTGATACTTTCCAAATGGATTTAAGTATGCTGAAATTGTATTTCATAATTGTTCAGGGTTGTTTTGGGTTTTTTTGCACCACTATATAGTTCTTTTAAGTGCCAAAGCGATCGCTGAATAGTTTGATCCCATCTCTCTGCCCAGAGCAATCGATGCTCCCGTGTGGTTTTCGTGACGAGGGGGTCGGGTCGTTTAGGTCGTTACTAAATAGTCTGATGAGAATAATCGTTGTTTGAGGTTGGTCCTGTGAGATTCTTCAGCACCAATTCACTTTCGAGCTAAACCGATGTAAACTGAGCTTTTTCTATAGCATAGCCCTTTTAAAATTTTCCTTTAAAAAAAAAAAGGGATTTTTGTAGATTTGCAGGAAGTACTGCATTGGAGTACACAGTAGCAGGTGATATGAAATTGTCACTCAGGATTAGAAATTAGATTAATTCCTCAGTCGGTTAAAAAAAATAACTATATAACATAGTATGCACTTAAAAAATATTATTTGTTATTAACGTAAGTTCATGGTACTATAATTTTCAGAAACATGCCATATTTATTTTAATGTGTTTATTGAATGTTTATTTAAAATTCTATTTTAGGAAGATAAAGTCAGATATTTTGCCAAATCTTCCGAATAATCAGATTTAATGATTTACTCAGGAACTATATATATTATTATATAAATATACACACGGTATATAAGAATTTTTTGGGGGGAATGGGGATGTTTGTGAAATATTTTCACGAAGCTAACTATATCCTAGGTTACCAAAGCTGTTTAACTGATTAATTTTTTCGCACGGAAGAGTTCCTAGATTTAATTGCTGTTAACTAGTGTCCGTTTTGTCACTCAGACGATCGGAAGTGTCACGTATCGGTGTGAATGTTGAGGGTGAGAATTGGAAAGGAACGAGTGATTTGAGTTTCCTTCCTAGAGCACTTAAATATTTTAATGCTTTAACAACCGTCTCGCTGTTCCACGCTCACTCGACAGGTACCAACAGCCAATTAAGGTCCGTAGGTGTCGGCATATTAACGAGCAGCTCCGGGGAGCGGTTCTTTTAAAAACTAAACTTGGGGATGTAAGCAACGTTGGAAAGAAGAAACGGAAGGGTTTTGTGTTCCACCGTGTGCGATGTTGGCTTTGCCGTTTTGGGGGTAAATGTGTGTTTGTTGCCACGTGAAACGTTCCAAATGCGGATGCGGAGTTTTGACTGGTTTCGGTGGCTGTTTCTAGAGCAGATGTAGCCTCGGTAGCACCGCCGGGAGCTGTGATGAGGCAGCAAGCGAATAAGTTTGTAGAGAAGTTACCCAAACCTCTTTGTAATCCACTAAATAAAATTTAACAACAGGAGTCGATAGAAATCAGACAGTGTAGTGAGATTATGATTTTTTTAAAATTTTTTTTTCCTTTAAATAATTATGATTTTTTTTTTTATTTTTCTTTTTTCCTTTAATGAAAATGATTTCAACTTACAAGGATATTTTCAGCCAGAGCAGAGAGGGCAGTTTTTCTGTGTTTTCTCTGCGTGCGCACGTGATTTGTTTGCGCAGCCTGATTGAAGAAGGTGAAATTTGCCTTTGTGAGATGAATTAGTGCTCTGCGGTTCCAAAAACGGAGTCTGTGGTCTTTCAGTTGAGTCGTTTTGGTCTGACGTTATGATTACTCGCAGAACGTCAGAATTTGAAAGTCTCAATCAGCTTTTCTATTTACAGAACACTTGTTTAGCCCGGCAGGGTTGTTTTGTCACAGCGAATGTCTCGGCCCTCGTTTGTCTTTGTCATATTGCTTGTCTGTTAATTATTATCGTGAAGGAAATGTGATCTTTAATCGGTTCATAGTAGAGTTAATGTGCCTTGAACAGTCTCATTTTTCAAAATAGTCAAGAGCTGTGTGTTCGCTTCTGGTTTTAATAATTAGCAGCTTAAAAAAAAATATTTAAAAAAAGGGTTTTAGAGCGTGGCTGCGTTGGAGAGCTACGATGAGCCTACGTCGTTAGCGTCGTTCTCGCACTTTGTATCACATTTTCCTTGTCGTGCCCTACAAAATGCTGCCAGCGCCTGCTCATCTTTCATTTTGCCTTTGGCTTTTCTTCATCCAAACGCGGCGTCTTCATATCAAAAATGATTTTGTGCCCGTTTCTTGAAGTAATTGGGTTGTGGGACGGTGTTATATCTGTAAAGACAGAAGTCCTTTCAGAGTGCTTCGGTTCTGTTGCTTTGTTACACACCCTTTTATATTTCAGGGAAAGAAAAAAAAACCAACCCACGCTGGGTTTTGTAAAACAACCACCTGGAGTTGCAGCAGCTCTGTTACAGTCATCAAATATTTTTAGCTGCGTAGTGTTTGGTGACACCGTACAAATTCTCTTAAGTATTGCACTGAATTGTTGATGTGAAAAAGTAACACTTCAGGTTTTAGGGACTTAATTGTATTCGTGTTTTACTGACCAGTAGAAGCAGAGGCAAGGTGTTAGGTCACATTTAAGCCAGAGAGAGTGGTTTTTTGGTCTTGGAGTTGGGTTTGATTTCTGAAAAAAATCCTTCCACCACCAATTTGTTGAGATTTATGTTGTGGTTTTTTCCTCTTTTGATTTATTCAGTTTAAATTTTGGAACGAGGTGAAGAGGATGGCAGAGTTGTAGCCTGTCATGACAGCAGCCGTACAGTGTAAGAAAGCAGGATGCTTGGAGCCCCTTCTCAAATCCAGATTATTCTCAGGGAGTCGGATTTGATCATTGGTAGCGAGTCTTCAACACTTTAAAATCCCCAAATGGTAGATCAATATGGCTCAGATTTAACAATTGCAGCTATTTCGATGTTCTGTACAGAGAATTGGAGGCTTCTGATGATTCAACCTTCTTGATTCTCAGAAGTGTTGGGGAGCAGCAGAGTAAGAACTTTTCTTCTGGTTCTGTGTTTGGCGTCCCTGCTTTTCTTCTTTATCCACAGATCCCTGGGGCAATTAAGATAATCTGTTGGTATCTACATAAGCTCAAACTAAGAAGTTGGTATTAATTTGTCATTTATTTTCATTAGAACAGCATACAGGGAGATTGTTTAGGCTCGTGATTCTTGTGGCCTTTTCAGGAGTGTGTGTGAGAATATTAGTTCCCAAACTACCACTATTTTGGTTTGTTTTTTTCTTTCCAGACTGAATATTCTTCTTGGTATTTTTACCGCTGCTATTAAACTTTTTGTCTCTTACCTAGATACGTTATAATTTGGGAATTATCTGCCTTACAGCTTGGGAAACCGATGCTCTAGTCTTCCTGGGTCTATTATTGTAATTCTTGGTACCTTTTCTCTTTGGTGAAGGAAATGAATTGTAGAAGAAGGAGATGATGCGAGTGGGAGGCTTCGAGTTATTTGCCCTTTGCAGAGAAGTGTGGAGATACTCCAAAGCTTTGTGGAAAGCTTCTTACCTTTCCTACACCCTCTCCCCAAAGTGAGCACGGCTTCCCGAGTTTGTTTGATCTGCTTCTCCGACCTTTTCCTGTTTGTTTTGGGGAAATAAAGCAGGAAAGGGGAGCTACGGGAAGGAAGGAAACACTGAGCCTTTTCCTGTTTGCTTTGGGGAAATAAAGAAGGAAGGGGGAGCTACGGGAAGGAAGGAAACACTGAGCCTTTTCCTGTTTGCGTTGGGGAAATAAAGCAGGAAACGGCAGCTACAGGAAGGAAACACTGAGCCCCGGGAGCAGCCCCGACTGCTGAGACTCGTGCAGAGTTGGGTGAGAACAAGCCATCCTTCCCCCTTTGGATGTTTAAATCCCTCCCAGCTGCTGCCTGTCAGCAAAGAGAACGAAGTCGAGTTTAAGCTCAGCTTTTCTAGGCTGAGAAAACGACGAATGGCGAGGAGTGCTGGGTGTAAAGCTTCCCTTGAACCGCCTGGGTTTCCAGTCTAGTCTTCCTCGAGTGGCAGCGCTCAGCTGCGCTCCAGGGGATTTCCTCAGATCCGCGATTTCTATCTGGGCATGGCTCTAATCCTGTGGGAATTTCAATATTTTATTTGTTTGCTTAAACAATGTACAGATTATGCAACAAACGAACCTTAAGCCTTATATGTATTTTTTTAAAAAGTTACATTATGTGCTCTGAAAGCTGTTCCCGCTGGTTTTGGGGTTTGTATTTTATTTATTTTTTGTATTCTGTTTGGGAGCTGCAATTTCAAAATGCTGCGCATTGGAGCAACCCAAAACAGTGGGGTTTGGCTTTTTTTGTTCTTTGCATCTTTATTGCTTTGCCAGTGTACTTGATGGTAGCTGTAAAACTAAATTCTAAATTTTGCTTTATGGCCACAGTCATCTAGAGATTTTTTTTTATTTTTTTTTCTTGATACAGTCATTACAGTGGAAGAAACTTGCGTTCCTGATTGTAGGTTGTATTGAAGAATAGAGAGTACTGATCAGCGAACAGGAGAGTAGTTGACTTAGGAATATGTATTTTTATTATTTTTTAAATAGGTGCATTTGCAATTAGGCTACTGAAGAGATGGCTGTGGCTCTGCTTCCATTGAAGCCAGAAGCTTAAATAGATTTTTGTCTTTCTCTGGCTTTTTCACTTTACTGGCACAAGATCTTGAGTTAAATACGAGCTTAGTAGTTCACCTTGAACATTTGTTATCAAGAAACTCCAAAGGAATGTGTTCCCAACCTTTTTTTTTTTTTTCCTATAAGGTTTCTCACTAAAGTGACAACTTGGAATTAGCAGGATAGTTTTGCTTCTTTTTAAAGCTGAGGAATGTACCTACTGCAGAAACTTTGGCTGAATTGAATTTGTGACTTTCGGAGAATTTTGCACCTTCTTTTATCCTGATCTGCTTCAATGGAAATACAGCCTTAACCATACTGTGACCTTGACTTATTTCCTCTGCAGTTTATATCTTTTAGTCGCCAGCACTTTTTTGTTCCATAGAACATTCTATAAAGAACAGGCATATATTTTTTTTTATTTTTTTTGTAGCTCCTGCTTTCTAATTTATTATTTTTTAAAGAACAAATTTGCCAATTGATTTTATCAGTGATATGGAACAGAAAGTCCTTATTTTTCTTCATTAGCAATACTGTAATTAAAGGTGCAAAAAATCAAGATGCGTTTAATGTATGTAGCCTGTGCTGTTAGAGGTTGAAAATGTTATTGGGTTAGGAGTAACTTTTTAAAAAACAGAGGAACTGGAGCTATAAATCCTCTTTGGCTTGTTTGCCAAATGAGCTTTAAAAAAGGAAAATATTTGCATATAGTAGGTAAAAAGCTTGTCAGCAAGAATGAATCAGTCCACTTAAAATCATTGCCAGACAAAGATTGCGTTATGGTTTTTTTTACCGTATAAAATAAAACCAATTTAAAACTTGTTTATGCACAATGATAACGAGTGTAGTTTTTTCACAGAATTAGGCTATTTCCAATATATATGGGAAAAATAAGTTTCCTTTTATTTTTTATGGCAGATATACAAAGATTAATAGCACCTATATTTTAATATACTACTTGGTGTCTGAAGTATGTGTTTTACATGTTTGTTGGTCAAGCTAATTTACTTAAAATAGCAAATTTTACACTGCTAGTGAAATATTACTGAAGGAGGATTTGTGAGTCGATCCATTCAATAGGCCCAACAGAAATATATGAAAATATAATGTTTTGAAAAAAAACAACCAAAAAACAATGAAGGTCACTTGTTGATTTTACAGAATTTTCATCATTAATCTCTTTAAGGTCATTTAAGTGTTTCTGTAAAACAATGTTTGAACGCTGCAAAAATCTTACTTCTACCTCTTGTGCAACATCCTTAAAATTATACTTCACAGCTCTCTTTTGGGATGGACCTTGGTGTTACAGCGGCGTGTTGGTCCACCTTAACTTGTGAGTTTGATCTGCTTTTACTTTTTATTGATTTTTTTTTTTACTTTTTTCTTTTTGTCCTGTTGTTTTCTGTGCAACACCGGGATGCCTTGTGGCTGGGGCTCGATCATGTTCACTTGGGTCAAGTAGCTTCAGGCAAACTGTGCCCACCTCCACGTGGCTTCTAGTTCAGCAAAACATCAAAAAGAGACTGTCAGGTTTGCGTTATGTGTGTGAACGACGTGAGAATTCTGTAACTAATCATGGCCAGTGTAATTTTTCTAGTATTTTTATGTATGCGATTGATTCCTTTTATTTAAATAATCAACCGTGTTGTATGTACATCCCTAATAAATAGTTACAGCTTCTTGTTTTGTTTAGTTTGACTCCACACAGTTGCTGTTCTCCACAGGAGGTGAATTTGAGTTTAGTAATTGCGCCTCGAAGGGACGTGTTACGTCTTCTGCTTTACGGCAGTTCCAAAAATTAAAATTCTTTGTGTTTTCCTTGCCTGACTTTATTACTTGAGCAAATTCCGCAGGAGCACGGGCGGATTGGGTTGGTGTTTTTGTTGTGCTTGGATCTGGGGCAGAACTTTTGATCTGGATGTGAAGTCACCCAGAGAGATGACTTGAAACTGCAAGAGGGTAGGTTTAGGTTAGATAGAAGGAAGAAATTCTTCACCATGAGGGTGGTGAAGCACTGGCACAGGTTGCCCAAAGAGCTTGTAGATGCTCCATCCCTGGAAGTGCTCAAGGCCAGGCTGGACGGGGCTTTGGGCAACCTGGGCTAGTGGCCAAGAGGTGTCCCTGCCCATGGCTGGGGGGTTGGAACGAGATGATCTTCAAGGTCCCTTCCAACCTTAACCAGTCTATGATCCTACGACTTCAGAAAATATAGAATCACGTCAAATAGTTGAAAATTAAGGACAGTCTGTAAGTACTTCACAGAGCATCACCCGGGGAGGGGGGAAGGTCTTAGAAATTTCTAAGTAATTTCTTTTCTGGTGACCTGAAAGCACCTAATAAAAATCAGTACAATTGTTTTGCCTTAGTGGAAAACTTATAAAACTTTTTATGGTGCTTAATGTAATTTAAAGATGTAACTTGCAGGCAGGGCGCGTCCATATTCAACTGACCCATGCATATCAAATATCTGGATATGAAATTCCTTGAGCTCTTTTTTCCCCCTAGCTCGCTCTTTTCAAAGAGCTCCTCCCAAATCCACACCCCACAAAACATTTCTGGTTCCCTTTTCCCTTCACTCCCATCCCAAATCCACAAGTTTTTGCATTTCCTTATTATTTTTATTTCTTTTATGCAGAGGATTTCCAAACTGCTGTTATTTAGTAAATCATTAGAGAAACCATCCCGCCACTGACTTTTATTCAGCTTGGTTGCTTTGATACTTGTTCCAAAACACCTGTAACGGAATCGTTGCAACTATTCTGGTATAAATATGCTGGCAGCTTGCCTGTGAAGATACTTTGGAAAACAGTCGCGACGAGATATTTTCCTCCTAGCCTGTTACCCCTGAATTAGTCTGACAACATTATGTTGCCTTATTTTGATTTTTAAATGATGTTGGGTCAAAGTATTTGAAATATGTTCATGTCTGATAGGCTGACCTTTGGGAAGCTGCCTGGTTTGGTTGTATTTTTCCAATTTCAGTAATAATCCTGTATAAAAATGAGAACGCTGCCTTTTCACTGTGCAAACTCATTGAACTTACTCAGGAGACCTTTGATTTCTCCCTGGTGAATCACAGTGTAGATAGATATACAGATATACAGATTAACTATATAGATATACAGATATATAGAGATATATAGATATATAAATATATAGATATATAGTTCAAGAGTATTGTGTTGCAAAAGATGCAACCTCAGAAGTAGTGAATTAAGTTCAATACTCTTGAAGACTTAGGAATCCTAACAGAAGCGGCGTTCTTCCGCGCTGTTTAATGAACAAATTTTGCTGCCTTGCATTTGTCTGAAAGAACCCCAACGTTACTGCAGATAGATTAGAAATGTGTAAACCTAAATGCAGAAGGCAGACGGCTGAAGAGGAGAATTTAGCATAAAGATCGCAGTCTAGCTGGTGAAGGGGAAGTAATAATTAAAAAAGTGACAAGGGTTTACAGAGCAAATCTCAGTTTCCTCACTAATGTGTTGTCCTAGGAAGTGATCTCTCTTACACTGGTGATATAAGGACTATTTAACCAGCTTTGCAATTCTCTTCCTTGTGGCAGAGTCATTGCCTGCCTTCCAAATTTAATTACAAAACACTATATAATAGATTTCAGTAATTTCAGGCTACGTGTCTGCGTGCTAAGTAGCTTCTGCTATTGCTTTTGGTATAGAATTCCCAGATCCTTGCAGCTTGGGTGAATCGTTACTGAAGGTAAGATGTGATATCTAACACAAATGTGGTTTTTCTCCCCATTCCCTGCGTTTGTGACCTTCCCCGTGGGTGATGGAAAAATGTCTGTCCCAGGAAACGATTAACGTTGCTGGGTAAAAAAAGCTGGAGATGTCTCATAAACTGAAAACCTGAATGTGAGGTTGGTGGGTTTTTTTAATTTTTGCTTTTTTGACGTGAAATTTTTACTTGCTAGCGTGGATCTAGCGTTTTGCTTTAGAAAAAGTGGTCCGAAATCTGTGCATTTCAGTATTTTCACAGCTTTGCACGCAAATTGGGAGACTTTCACAACAATGATAGGAACGCAAGAGAGATTCAGAGCGATGACGAGTTGCTCAGTTCTATCCTCATCAATAATTAGAAGGCAAGATGTCTTCTACAGGTAAGAGTTTTGAATCTCACGTTGGGCTGTGTTGCGCAACACATTGTTTAGCTAATCCTCTTCTATAAATCCACAGCTCGTTGACTCTCGGGAACTGTTTCTGATCTCTCTCCCCTCTTGCTGTGCTACAGACCCATTGAGTGGGAGAGTTCCTTCTGCTTTTCCTGGGGTTGAGGACGACTCGTCAGTTTTTGATGTAAACAGGGAAGAACTTGAGATCTGCTTGAGGTTAAGCCAGTGTGACAGCTGAAGCTTGTGGATTACACCCAGAACAGGAGGGACTGTAATCACTTCAAGTGAAAAATAAGACTGCTCACGATGCACCAGAACTTGAAAGAAACGAGTGGTTTTAGAAGAGCACTCTAGCTGAATCACTGCAGGTACTGCTTTATTATTTCTGTGATCCACAAGTGCATTTTCCACAAATATGAAATATAACCTGTTGGCATGGAGATTACAGTGCAAAATACATTTTTCTGTTACCCTGTGGGATCAAAGCCCTGTAGAGCAATTCCAGCAAAACTCAGTGTCCAGAAGAACAACCAACTGAAGAGGGATGAGTCCTATGAAGTCATGGGGAAATAAAATCTGTCTTGCTCATATAATTTATTTTTTTTTAATCAGGCTGCTCGAGCGTATGGTGCATTTCGATACGGTGGCCACCTGAAAGAAATGGGGATGGAGGCGTGGCTGGAATTCACTCCATGCATTTACTCAGGCCTCACAAATTCTCTACAGAGTAAGTGACTACTCCTCTTCTTCCAGGTCTTGTACACGTGTTCAACAAACGTAGTGCACAAGCAGCTCTGGGGAATGGTGTTCTTGTGTTGTTTGTGCTACTGTTGCTGTCCAAACAGGACGCAGTTGTGTCATTCGGCTGAGGTCACTGTTCAGCTCGGCGTGTGTACGGTAGCAACAGCTTCTGTTTTCCCCGTGTTCAGCGCAGGCGGCGTTTATCAGTAAGCAGAGTTATATTCCGTTTTAATCAGAATCGCTTCAAAATTCAGTCCAACTCTTCAAGTTAGCTTTTGAAGACGGTTGCTGGCAGCAGTTGTGAAGAAAAGCTGGTCTGGGGATTTATGGATGAAGGCTTTTCTGGATGTTTAATGACCTTGCAAATAATCGACCTGGGTTCCAGCTGAGAAGAATTTAAGGACTGAATTCTGCTGTGTCATGGAAAGGAATTGCCTCACTGAGATTATCAAACCTTTGTGCAGGCACTTTAAATAAAGTGGATGTGCGTCCTGTTGGAACACAGCCACACCAAAGATCCATAAATGCCTCTAACTACAACCGATAACTGTGTAACTACCTGCCATTGTACAGCTATCATCAAATAACTTGCAAAATTTTTCCTTGGGGTTTAAGGAAACATTTTTAAGGTACAAGGAGCCACACTTTTACTGGCTTGCAGATCAGAGGAGACACAGTCGCCCTGCAGGTATTTTAGAAGTAACTGTAGGAGTCTAAATCTGATGACACCTGATGATGTCCATCTTCACCAGGGAGAAGGAAGATGCTCTCCATGAGTTTTAACATTTAACAGGAAAATAATCAAGATTATATTAATTCATAAATTTTGCTATGTTAGTACCATTACTCTTTAAGTACATATGTTCTCATTATCTACCTATGACTGAAAAATGAATTATTTCCCCTGTTTATCTTGTAAAGGAAGTTACTCTTTTAATTAGTCCCTCTCAGAAGAACAGATTTGAAGAAAAACTTGGTGCTTGCTCCTTCCTTCATTCCTGAGGGACTTTTGCCTGCCTTCCACAGAGTAATGGAAGCTAAAACACATACCCAATAATTTATACTTTCAAATAATTTTAAAGAATAACTTAAGGTAATTTTTATTACCATAAGTAATTTAAGATAGCTGTATTTTTTTTAAAAAAAAACCCACAAACCTGATTGTCATGCTCTGATCTAAATCTTCTCTTACCTATCAACTGGTATCTGTATAACCCCTTTTCTTAATTCAGGGCTGAGAATGCCCCATCTCTTCCCGATTCAGCCTTTGACACAGGCATTGATCAACTGGATTGCACTTGGAAAGCTTGATAATAGGGATGTTGGAGGACATTAGAGGTTAGATGCCAGTACTGGCTTCCCCACCATGTCCAAAATAAGTAATGAATAGGACATGCACTCAATTAGGTAATCCCTAGAAAGCAGAGCTCACCTCACCCAATAGTAATGTAGTCAGGGATGGTTTATTTTTGAATAAAATGTTCATTGCCATTGATCTCAGGGCAGTGTATGAACAAGGAGGATAAATGCTGCCTCTGCCACTACCAGCTCTGCTCATGTTGGAGGTGGATGAAGAGGAGGGAGGAAAGGCTGAGGTGACGCTCAAGCATGTTTTGGGGGCTTCCAGCTGTCTGCAGCCAGCCAGCCTGCGCTGATCTGCAGGCACAGGGGTGAGCTGAGTCACTGGGAAGGTCTGGATGAGGAAATGAGGCAGTTTTATCAGCGCTGACAGCTCTTCCTCAACTGAAACCACTATGAGGGAAGAGATTTATATATATGAGGAGCTTAGAGCGTCTGTCTAATCCCATTGACATCAGTGGTACTGCTTAAGCGCTTAAAAATAGACACTACTTTTAGGTATCTTTCTGAAATGAATTAAACTTCTTGTGCAAAAGACATTCCACACAGCAAATCAGCTTTTAACTTCTTCTGATGTCCTACTGTTGTCTGAATATGTACATACAAAAGCTTCTGGCTTTTTCTCCCTGGTCTCTCCAGTTGACTGGGTGTGATTGAAGTTAATTGTGTATTAAGATCTTCACCACTTGGCCAAGAAGTTGTTCCTAAGCACAAGAATACTTGCATCAGGATTAAATCCTAATATATCCAGTGTAGTACCTTCTAACTTTGCTGGGCAGCAAACCAACTGCTCCACAGCACCGCAAAGCCCACAGTGAAAATGCTTCTGGATCTAAACTTCAGGAGGGTGGTGGTTGCTCAGGGAGCAACAGTGCTTGTTGCAAAAACAAAAAGAAAATATCAAAAAACACAGCCTGCCCTTCAAGAATGCAGGTGTGTTCACAAAGAACTGAATATTTAATGTGTGAAGTTGTGATAGAGAGGAAATGATGGAGAAGAAATGCAAAGGAAAAGATGTGTGATGGGTATGGTGAGAGCTTAAAAGCACTGGAAGGGAGTTTGAGAAACAATTCTATTAAAAATAAGTGACTTGTTTGCACAAAGTGTGTTATCTAGCTGTGGGAATTACACTGCCCTCAGTGGAAAAGAAATAAATTCCATATCTGCTTGTTCCTGACAGCATTTTAATTTTTTGTCTTCATGTAGAGAATAAATCTGTGGAGAAACTCTCTGAGCAAGGAGGGGTTATTCCCTTTACATCAAAGGTGACCCACATCATATTTAAGTAGTATTAAACAGCTTTCATGGGCAGAGTTAAAAGAGAAATCTCCAAGAAACATATTCTAAGAGATGAATTGATAATGATTTTGAACTAAAAGAGGGTTGATTCAGACTAGATATAAGGAAGAAACTTTGTACAATGAGGGTGGTGAAACAGCAGCACAGGTTGCCCAGAGAGGTTGTAGATGGCCCATCCCTGGAGACCTTCAAGGTCAGGCTGGACGGGGCTTTGGGCAACCTCAGCTCGTTAAAAGTGTCCCTGCTCGCTGCAGGACGTTGGACTAGATGACTTCTAAAGGTCTCTTGCAACCCAAACCATTCTTTGATAACTCATCAGCTCATAACATAAAATAGCTGAGGTTGTAAAGGACTTCTGAAGCATTTACCCTTACCCTGGTTCCACAGCTCAGAGCCTTGTCCACTCCAGTTCTGTCTCTCCAGAGGTGGAGGTCCCAGTCCTGCACCAGGAATATATTTTATTTTCCCCCTCATACACAGATAGGATGCAGGTGGATCTGAGTTGCACTTAAAGTCATGGTGATGCCCTTGTGCAGTGCGGAGCTACGGAAATCGGGGAAGGTTTGTGGACTATTCATAAAACATGAATGTCCCCGTGCTGTTGTAGCCATGGAGGTAAGAGCTCTCGCTGCCGGTGTGTGCCTAAACGGAGCTGAGCATACAGAGATGCTCAAGAAAAGCTAAGGCATGAAATAAAATGTAAGTAGCAAGTGGTTTAAGAATAATTAGAAGGGATAAGAAGAGATTGAGTAACACTTGATTGAATGTTCAGTGCAGCAGGAGAGCTGTTGATTTATTTTTGGTTTTAATTTGTATTTTATTTTTGCATACTACAAAGCAGCTTGCAACCAGATGAGTTGTCATAGTTAAAGCCTGTAACAAAGGGGTAGATAATTCTGTCTCTAACAGGTAAGAAATTAGTTAGAAAGTGTGTAAAACTGAAAAATGTTTTAAAATGGGCTGGACCTCACAAACTTGATTAGAGAGTACTTGTGATATTCCAGATGGAAAGAAGATTTGTGGTAATAATAGTGAAATCCTTCATGGTGGCCAGCATGTCAGAAAACCAGTGAAAGTGTACATCTCGCTTTAAAATGCAAAAGGAAAAAAAAAAAAAGAAAAATATAACTATAGGCCAGGTGTTTGGACTTCAAGTCCCAGAAAGATATTGGAACAAAAAGTAAAAAACTACGTTGTAAGCACAGAAAAGATGCTGTGGAGGAGAGTGACGGTCAACCTGTGTGAAGCTTTCTGAGTCCAGTCTAATTCTCCTGAATGACAGTATTATGGATTGAAAGGAAACAGAATTGTATAAATTGAATTAAAAAACTATATAAACTTGGCACTCTTGTCTATGACAGTCTTGTAAACAGTTTGGGGAAGTGATCTAGAATATGTCCTATAGAACGGGTGCAGAGCTTTATTCAATGTGTAGTTATTAAAGATTTTATGTCAAACTGAAAGGATTTGTCGAGCAGAACAGTGATAACATTTCTACTGAAAACTGGATTTTGGCAGGGTCTCTTGGGACTCTGGTAAGTCAGGCTTAAAATTTCACACCCAAATTCATGAATGAAAAATATATGTGAAGTTCTCTGGAAGGGTTAAATAATAACGTACTCCTCAATGACAGCATAGGAAAACACTGCTCAGTTCTGTGAAGGATTTGGGGATTACTGGGAAGCATGAGTGGATTTGGGATGAACAACACCCAGCTGTTTTGAAATAGGAAAAAAGTAACTAAAAAATAATAATTAAAAAAAAAAATCTGAGTGGAGACAGTGGTCTTCAAACATCTCCAGGTGTCCTGCCAAAACGGAACGACAGCCTGTGTCTTCCCTGTTTGGGATATATAGGGTTAAGTTGCAGAAGGAATTTTAGAATGTAGGAATTTGGTTTAGACTGGCTAAGTAGGAAAAGTTTCATGTTAAGAGCAGAGAAACACTGAAAAAGGTCTAGGAATGTTGATAAGATTTTTTTTGAAGCCTGTAATAGGAAGCCAGGCAAGTATGTGTTGAGTTTGATCTGTGGACAGACAACAAGGAAAAGGCAAACTTTCCTAAAATTCTTAAAATCTCATGTTTTTGGGTTATTTGTGCGTAAAATTTTTATTAGCATTGATTTTTTTTTAAATTGTTGTGCAATGTCACATGGAAAAAAAAGTCAAATCCTTCTGTAGGAAGAAGCAGGGACAACTTTTTATTGGGTTTTTTGATAAATATATGTCCTTTTATGCAAAAAATCTAGTACTTAGGCATTGGGTCTTATTTCAATATGCCTCTTAAAGCCTTGCTAGTTATGGTAATTCAAAGAATTTAATTGATTTCTTGGAGGAAACCCAAGCACAGCTAGTTCCAGTATCTCTATACGGTGGTTACTTGGCCGATGCACAGGCAGTTCAGATGTCACCTGAGATCTGGCAACCTTCTTTTCCCAAAATCCTATAATTTTATGATTGGTTTTGCCCAAGTGGGTAAATTCTGACTGTTCTTACCCAAAAGCAATGGGGAGCACGAGGCAGTCGATGCCGCCTTCCTGTGGTGTCTCAGATTTGGTCGCTGGTGGGCAGCGTATTGGTTGGATTCGAGAGGTTGGTCCTTCCGTCACCCTCATCAGGGAGTCACTTTTCAACGCCACCCTTGTGTCTCCCCCTTTAGAACATGGTGGTATCGCTCGTTCTCGCTGTGGCTTTTCCTCTTCCCTCCCTGGATCAGTTCTCCAGCAGGTGACAGCCCTGCTCTCAGCAGGTCACTACGTGGGATGAAGCATGACCAAACCACTTCCCAGTTTCTTCCCTGTAGAAAAAACCAGCCCGAGGACAGCTTCGGTGTCTCCTGAGGACCAGCATCCTTGTCCTTGATCATCCCTTTGCATTAAGCCAATGGTGTCCTCTCGATCGTTATCGCTTTTCATCCTTGCCACCTTCTCCTCGAGCTCTATTTTCAAGGAAATCCCACTAGCACTCAGGTCACGCTGGATCTCTTCCACGTTTGGTTTTTCAGTAGCCAAATGCCCTGCAAACCCAAAGCAAGACTTGAAGGCTTCAAGGTTTGAGGTTCTAACCACATGAGAAGTAGAAACAGCCGTTCCTTTGCCCTGATAAGAGGGCACCTCAGCTGCTGCAGTTCCCCACCTTCAGTCCCTCTGATTCTTTTTCAACTCCTGCTTTCAAAATCCCTGATAAAACTCCCTTTTTCCCTCCTGCCGGTGTTTTTGTCCCCCGCGAATTGAGTAAACACAGCACACTGTTGTGTCTTCATGCCCTTGGACTCCACAGCACGTTATCTGCTTTGTTTGCTGCCAAAAATAAGTGTATCTTGTAGTTCACCCCTGATAGCTGCACAGAGGTAACAAGATAATAAATAAAACCTGCTGTGAGGGAGCCTGGGGGACTCTATTCTAGCTCCTCTATCACTTGCCGAAGCCGCTTACATTCAAAATACTTTGATTGCTAATACGAGTTGGGGTCAAATCTGCGTTCAGGAAATGGTTTTAAAAATAGCACTTTTGCCAGTAAATGTAGAAAATACGGAGCGTCTGAGCTCGCGCTGGTTTTGCAGGCACTTGGGATTCGTGCTGCAAAAAGTTAGAGAGGGGTACGCTTAGAAATCGTAGAATCATAAAATCATTAAGGCTGGAAAAGACCTCTAAGATCATCAAGTCCAACCATTAACGCCTACTAGGTTAAATTAGGGAGAAATACACATAGGTTTATTAACTGGCTGTTTAGTCACCATTGTATCAGCTCTAGCCTGGCAGGTTATAAATAGCCCTACTATTGATCTCATGCCTGTGGAAAAGAATTCCTGTCTAGTGTGCAAGGCTGATAAGTTGGCATCTGCCTGTTCCTCGGTCCCTACGTCACGTTTATCACTTGGCTTCTTCGGGACAGAATCTTGAGGAGAGGTTCTGACCCACCCTGTCACCGCAGCCTGGCCCCCACCAAACAGACACATCCCTGATGGCTTTTTTTCTCCCCACCTTGTTTCTGAACCGTCCCGGCGAATCCCTAAAACGATGCCCTTTCGCCTCTCTCCTGCGGGAAACTTAATCTCCCCGGTA
This sequence comes from Apaloderma vittatum, assembly GCF_000703405.1. Lineage (NCBI taxonomy): Eukaryota > Metazoa > Chordata > Aves > Trogoniformes > Trogonidae > Apaloderma > Apaloderma vittatum. Next base: position 17,911 of record NW_009726781.1, read on the forward strand.
AATGACACCCAGAGCTATTTTGGAGCTGGGCTGCCCGGGGAAAGCGAAGCACGTCAGCAATTTGACTGGAGGAGGACAACCCAGAGGAGGGGTGGAGAGGGGGGGAGTGAGTGGCACAGCCTAACCCCGAGCACCAAAGCCGCTGTCGGGGGACTTGGGGGGACCTTCTGCTGCACGACCCTGCCATCGCTGGGGTTTCTGTTTTATTTTCGTGGAGGGGAAAGGGGGGGGGAAGCCAAAACCAACATGGTCTCCCCATGTCCTCTGTTCCCCTTTTCCCCCTTTCTCCTTCCTTCATCTCAGTAGGAATCGGCTTTTTCTTACCCTGCCCAGAGCTTTGTTTCTCCTCAGACTCTGACAAGACTCCAGGTAAGACCTAAGCCTTCAGCTAAAGAGAAGCAGACTTGGGGTTGCTGATACCCAGCAGAAAGTGGAGAATGTTCTTAGTAGCTGAGGGAGGGGTGAGGTTATTTCTGTGTCAGTGTTACCGTGCTGGAGCATGTCTTGCTTTATTAAAACATATTTGAAGATGGAGCTGAAGGTACAGGTAGCAAATCCACCCTCCTTCTGGCTTTGCTTAACTACTTCTACCCAGATTACGAAAAGAGCAAAAATGGACCTCCAGAAGAGAGGAAAATCAGATGGAAAGCTGCTGATTGTCCTTAATACCTTTGGTCCCCAAATTGGAGATAACGGTGTGCATGAAAGAACCTGGAAAAAAATATGGTTCCTGCAGAGAGGTGGCAGCAAGGAGAGTTTTTAAAAGTTTTATTTCCAGGGCATAATCTCAGCGCTGCTTTTGTGTTCAGCAAGAGCTTTTTTTTTTTTTTTTTCCCTCTGAGCTTCTCTCCGGCATCAATACCGATTCACACCGCAACCCCCCACCCTCCTCGCGTTTCTCCAAATGGCTCTGATGAGAGATGGGGCGAGATGGAGCTCGACAGCTGAGGCTATTTTCAGCCTTACAGCTCAATGGGGTGGAGTGGCTGTAATGACAATGACGTCCACTTGTTAAAATACAAGGGCTTAGGCTGGAGCCTCGTTGTTAATTGTCACCAAGGGAATTCTTTTTCCCTGTGGGAGCCGTGTTCCTCCAACACCCTCGTGTAGGAAATCACGTGCTAAAACTGGAGGCAGCGTTTGCAGCTTGATATAAGCCAGTTTCTTTTATTTTTTTTCTATTAGCACAAGGGATTGAAGAGTTGGGATGATTTGGTTTCAGTGCTGGTTTTGTTCGTGCAAGGGTGAGAAAGGTACCTGCACTTAGGCACACGTGCATGCAGAGGGGAAATGTGCATTAGTGCAGCTGTAACACAGTGCTGCTGGTTTCAGACATGTAAAAGTAAACAAATCAGAGTGAATTCACTCTTTCTCTGATCCTTTAAAGCTCACCTGGCTCAAGCTTTGTCATCCAAGCAGACACTGGGGCGTACCTGCAGCTGGGACTCTGCTGTAGCTGCTTCTCTCTGGAGGCTGTCTGTAAAGCGAAATCCAGATAGGTGAAATTTCTGATGGAGCTGCTAGAATTTACATTGCTCTGTTTCTGTCCCCAAGGTTGCAAACCCAGGATTCTTATCTTTTCTCTCCGTTTATCTCCCGCCTTGCTCACCATGGAGCAGGGATGAGTTGCTGCATCTCTGAACCCTCCGCTGTTCTGTAGGCTTTATTTGCACATTGTCAGACCAGTCCGGGTGCCTTTAAGTTCAGTAGAATAAAAAGAAAACATGCTGCCATGGAGTCTTGAGAGGCTGATCTGAGCGGTTTTGATCCTCTGGAAGTTTCTGGGGTTGTTTCATAGCTCCATGGAGGGGGAGCGTCTGAAGTGCAGCCCCCGTGCTGCTGCAAAAATCAAGCAGGAAGAAGTCCCTTGCAGGGAGCTTCTTGAAGGTGTTGGTGTATTGATGGAAGGTGATTGCTGGAGTATGGTCAAAAGAGGGATGAGCTTTACAAGCAAGAGGTCTGTCTCTATACCAAAGAGGAAAGATACGTGTTTTAACCACGTAAATCAACTAAGTGGCTTCAATCTCCCACTGTTTGCATTAAGTATATGGTTGTGTATGTGACTGGAAGGTGATCTGACTTGTTTCTTGTTGGGATTTTCTAATGGCTTGGATTTTTGGTTTGCTATCAATCATTGGAAATATTCAGGTTACGGATAAAGGATTAATACTGGGAGCATGAGGTGATGCAGGTCCCTTCCTAGACAGTCGGTGCGTATTTAGCCCTACCCTGAAGGTCACAAATGTAAGATTGTCTTGCCATGAGCCTGGCCATCTTTTTGCTGAGGGCTGCTCACCAAGTTTTAATATCATGTTAGTCACTGACCCACTGTGGAATATTCATTAGTATCCCCTGTGGGCTTTGGCTTGTTGTGGAGCCAATAGATGACAGAGAATGCAAAGGAGATGTAGTCCAAATTGAGCCAGGAGCTTATTGCAATTAGTTTATTGAAGGCACCAGGAGTCCTCTGTGTCCAACATCTCCTACAGTGCTTGGAGACAGATCCACCAAGCCACCTCTTTTCCATCTGCTCATCAAATGACCTTTGAACGGGCCAAAATCTGTCATCCCTCAGTGAAGTGGAATTTCGAGTAGCCCAAGCCAAGCTCCGAGCCCAGCTCCTCAGTGATGAAACTGATGAAACGGGCGTCGGATAAATTCTGCCATCTCAGATCAGCTCACCGGCGCAAATCTCTGCTTACACCTGATTTAGAGATGTAATGGGCGTGTAGCAGTGGGTGTGCTGGTGTGCATTTCACCCCGAAAGCAGCCTGTCTGCTGTAATGCCTTGTAGGCATCCATCTGTGCCCGTCTGATGTCACTGAGCTTGCAGCTGACATGGAATACTTGCGCTATTCCAAAGTTGTCCGTTCCCTGGGAGGCTGTTAGAAGTGATAGGGCAACCGGGTTACTGCTGTTTTCCCTCAGCAGAACTTTAAACATCGAAGGAAATCCACGCTTCCCATTTGACGACCCCGCAATTTCCCTTCCCGCCCACAGATTCCATTTCCTGATGTTTTTAGATGGAACAAGACAATACAGATATGTCATGTAAACTAGAGTAATACCAACACTGCCTTGATTTTTATCTGCAGCTTCTGTTTCAAAGATATTCTTTGAAAGCTCAGGGCCCGGAAATGGGAGGTTCCCTGGGAATCTTGCCTTTCCCAGCAGGAGAGGAAGGAGTGTAAGGCTTAGCAGTTGGTATTGTGGAGAATATCCAGGAAATATAAACTTTTAATAGCAAGAAAAAAAAATCCAGGTCAACAGTTTACTGCTTCAGCAAAGAAAGGGTAAAAGAGGATTGAGAGAATGAGCAAGCAGGCGTGGGATGAGTTTTTGAAGTGGTGTCAGAGTGAATCTTCATGCTCCTGATCTGTATTCAGACCTCAGTGGTCTCTCACAGCCTGTCCTCCCTTGGGCTTGGCATCCTCAAAGCCTCCAATTATGCAGGTGGCCACATTTGTCTTGGGAATATGTTATGAGATGGATTTCGTGGTATATTTTTTTGCTCTTTGCTGTGTCATGGTGGACAGGAATCCCCTTCTAAACCTTGAATTGAAAGGCTTGGACAGCGAATAACCTGCTGCCCCTGTCCTCCTTCACACCAAAGAGCATCATCACAGGCTGCTGACTGCTTGTGGAGGGGAACTAAATAGCGGAGTGTGGCACCTTTTTGTTCTCAGAGGTTGTCAAAGGCCTTCCAGATGCAGCTCAACATTGAAATGACATGATACCAACCCAGTCAGCCAGCGCAGTGAAACACAGGAGGTCGAGAGGGTGGTGGCAGTGCCAGCAGGGTTCTCCATCGGGACTCACCATCTCACCACCTCGGACAACTCCAGCGCAAACTGTAGTCGTCTGTGGTTGTTCCCACTGTGAGGAACGTGCTCGTCCATGTAGGGCAGGGGCTGCAAGTGGTGAGGACGGGAGTGGTTTGGAGGCTTTGACCACCTGCTGGCTCCTGGGCAGGACTTTGATTTATCTGCATTATCTGACAGGTCTGCGCACCTGTGCCTCTTTCCCCTGCCCCCCTTGAAATCTGAAAATTTGAATGAATAAAAACAAGTAAAATTACAAGTGTTGCTACTTTGCCTTCAGCGTGCTCAGAAATACCCAGATGGGAATGTGATCTCTGCTGCAAATGATTAATCACAGAGGGATTACAAGGAGAAATATGACACTGGTAAATGTCTGAGATTAATTGGAAAGGGCATCTGCTTTGACTAAGTTTATTCATGCTCGGTTGTCAGTCCTATCACTTCCAAGGGAGCTGTCTTGGCACTTACAGAGAGTTGCTGTTGGGTTTTTTTAAGTTTGAATGTACATATAAAGAATCTGAATTAGTGTAATTGTTTGTCTAAATTGATTCTGCAGTGTTCCACTGCAGAAATATTTAATCTTGTCCTTTCAGAGTGTTCACAAGGCTATCCCCTCCCTTTTACTCCTGAATCTGTTTATCAGCCTAATCTAACCTGACGCATTTTATCCCATCTAAGCTAATAAAACATAGTTTATCTAGTGCAGATTCTCTAAACTGTGATCTGAGTGGTAGATACTTGTCGCAGCTTCACCCTTGCTGCAGGCTGGGATTTCATGCCAGTTGCTGGATTTCACACTTTCAACATCCACAAGGTGAGGTTTTTACCTGCTTTATCAGATAGGAACTGAAGATACACGAGCTTGAGTGACTTTCTCACTATTATTAAAGTAAGCCGGTGGCAGAGCAAGGCGTAAACCTCGTTTTGCTTTCCTACTGTGTTAGAAATTAAAATAATACCGATGAGCACACGCTGTTTCTACCGATCGCTGGATTTTCTTCTGGCATCCTGGCCATTCATAACAGCACCAGAAGCTTTAAGTGTGAGGGCACGTGGTGAAAGCTGGCAGAGGGCAGAGTGTGGTGTGGATTACAGCACGAGGTGAGGGGTTTTGACCTTGCCCGAGGAGGTCTGTGGACACGGTGGCTTGTACCTGATGGAGAGAAGCAAGTTGCAAACCCCGGGCGAGCGTTTGGGAGCGATGGGAGAGGGAGGCTGAATTTTGAGCCTACGGCTTGGGTGGGTTTGCTGCACCAGTCTGGTTCAGGAGCAAGAGCAACAGGCACCTGAGGCAGCAGCTTCCCTGTGTTTTAAAGGTTCTGGACTGTCAGAGCTACCAGTGAGCAGCTGGGGCTTGTTTGGGCACCGTTTCGCGCAGGAGGGCAGGAGAGGAGGATGCACAAGAGCTTTAGGAAGTGAAAAACATTCTTGCTCTCCTACTTGTGAGACCCAGGCTTGGAGAGCACCCACCATGCTTCCCACCGGGCAGAGCTCTCCTCCAGACGTGGATTCTTCTCCTGGGGACTTGGAGAGGAAAATGGCACGTGGGTGGCACCTCTTGTGTCAGTGGCCATCTCCGTGCTCCAGGCTCTTCCCTGTGTTGTGCAGAGCCAGCTTCGGAGTAGGAGAGGCAGCTTTAGGTTTTGATCTTTTTGATGCTGTGGGTCTGAAGCTGGAAATGAGTCAGTGACACATCTGTCAGAAACAACCAGGAATCTAGAGAGGATGAGACATGGCAATGTCTTCTGAAGATGGATCCGAGCGCTTTGATGAGACGGTTCAGTCTGAAATTCAAGATAATGGCTGGGAAATATTAAGATATAACCTCAGAGTCTGTGTTTTGATTGTTACTTCTTAGTTAATGTAGTGAATGTTACTACTGGGCTCTCCAGAGATGAACCTGAATCTCAGCATCCCCACTCGAACGTTGGAATGGACCTTCTACAAATTAGCAGAAGGCTCTAATTGTCAATCAGTTGACTTCAGTGGAAATTTCCACTGACTCCCGTGTACTTTGGCTTCAGCCCAAGGCTCATATCTGCGTCTTCTAACCATTCATGCAACATCTCTGCTTGCAGCTTTGCAAGTGTTTATGGAAAACACATTTTAAAGCTCAAGTGAGGACAGAGGTTGAAGGTAGTAAGACGCACTGAAGAAGTTCAAACTAGTTCACAGATTTCTAGACCAGTCTGAGACCAAGGAAAGAATAATTCTGTGTATTCATTGCAACTCGTGTTGAAGATGACCCCTCTACACTCAGTTGGTCTTGGCACCAATGACTGCAAGTCAATTATTCTTTGCATTCTTATTGTTTACTAAGAATAATATTTCCCCTTTACCATTTTTCTTTCAGGTTTAAACTTTAGAAGCAATTATTTAATTTCTAAAGATTTTTGGTGGGATAAAGAAATTTGCTTGATACCGGGAGACAAAAGCAACCAAAATTGAATGAGTTTAGAAAGGATCAGTTTCCTCTAGGGGGAAAAGTCCTTGATTGCTTCTTAAGGGTTTTATATGTTCTTTGGAGGCAGAGGGATAGGGAAGGGAAGGGAAGGGAAGGGAAGGAAAGGAAAGGAAAGGAAAGGAAAGGAAAGGAAAGGAAAGGAAAGGAAAGGAAAGGAAAGGAAAGGAAAGGAAAGGAAAGGAAAGGAAAGGAAAGGAAAGGAAAGGAAAGGAAAGGAAAGGAAAGGAAAGGAAAGGAAAGGAAAGGAAAGGAAAGGAAAGGAAAGGAAAGGAAAGGAAAGGAAAGGAAAGGAAAGGAAAGGAAAGGAAAGGAAAGGAAAGGAAAGGAAAGGAAAGGAAAGGAAAGGAAAGGAAAGGAAAGGAAAGGAAAGGAAAGGAAAGGAAAGGGGTATATTTTTCCTTGTGAAATATAGAGGGATGACTACATTTCTTTCTGCCTAAGATCTGTGGCCCAAATGAAGTTTGAAGTTTAGCTCAGCTATGCCATCTTTAATGGCAATAATTATTATAATGAATACTATTTTATATTTTTGTTATTTACCAGCACTTAGTTTTGATGGCAATTGTGTCTTTCAGTCCCCAGCAGCATAAATGGAATGAAAAATAGTAATTTGTTATTAATTTTCATGCATGGTTTGTCATATACTCCTGCGTACTCATTGTCCTATATATACACGCAATTAATTGTGAGACCATCTCTGTCCTGACATGGAGATGAAATGGGAATGGAGCCAAGACACAGGGAAAATAAGCAATTTCCCCAAGGTCATGCAGCAAGTCTATCCAGCCCCCACTCCCTGGTGCCATCAGTGATTTGCACGTTAACGTTGACACGCTGCAACAAGAGCTGGAGGAGAATGGAAAAAATAATATCGAAGCCTCCGCTCAAATGGTGACTCGAGGAAGGAAAGCAGGTTTTTGGCCTGCTCCTACTGATTTCTGCTGGAGGGGGGAAGGGGAGAGTATCTGCCATTGGGTGAGAGAGTGGGTGGATTCGCGGCCAGAGGGGAAGCCGAACTGCTGTAGGATTAAGAAGGATATTTCTGTCGCGGTGACTGGTTATTATTTCTTTTCTGAGTTCGTTACAACACACAGCACTCTGCTCGTTTCGCTTGGAAGGTGAAAAAAGCAGAGATTGTGAGAGCAGCGCCGCAGTCACCCCTGAGCAGGGACCGTTCGCGTAGCTCGGGAGCTGTGTGAGCCTGCGGACACGAGAGCGTCTGGCATCATGAGGCCAAAGAGATGGAGCAGCTTGGAGAGAAATAGTGCACTCAAATCTTCTGAGTAGGACTTGCAGGAAGGTTTGGAGCTGGCATGCTTGCTCTCCTTACAGAGCACGCTTGTGGGGTCTGATTCTGCTCTCAGGGAGAGTCAGCTGGTGCACGGTTACTGGCGCTGATGGGGTCCAGAGCAGGTTTTAGCTGTGCCATGCTTGTCAGAGTAAAAGTGAGCTGGTTTACAGAACAGGGCTTCTTGGGGGATTAGAGGTAGGCTCACTGCAGCAGAAGGGAAAGGACATCCAGGAGACCATGTAAGGAGAGCAGTGAAGAGGCAAGAAAAGTCTGGGACTTTAGAGGGACCCTGGAGGTGATGATCTCTGTTGTGTTGCTCTCCAGCCACACAGGGATGAGTAGACTCTGCACGTGAGTGGAGATTAGTGCCACTGATGGCTTTTGACTTTCTCGGGACACAACAGCACCAGGATTCCCACAAGCTTTAGTTCTGAACGCTGCTTAAGCCTCGTCCCGTTGGCTGGTCCTTCTCATCAAACAGCTGCAGGCTGGTGCACAGCTCCCTCTGAGAGCAGCTGAGAGTAACTGGTGAGACATCTTCCTTGTAAACCCAAAGTCACGTGGGGCTTTTCTGGAGGAGGTTTGCGCTGTCTGGATTGCTTCCATCGTGGTGGTTTCCTCACCCTCCTGGTGTGCAGCAAGACATAAATGTCCACAAATCCCTGAGGGAGCTGGTTAGCTCAGTCTGTTGAGAGTGGCACTAAAAACGCTAAGGTCGCGGGTTCGATTCCTGTTCGGTCCCCATGTGTTGCCTGATCTAGTTGAGAGGTGACGTCCCTGGCGACAGGGAGGCTGGATTAAAATGATCTCTAAGGTCCTTTCCAGCCTAGGCCATTCTATGATTCTGTGATTCTATGATGTAGCTGCATCTGGCCCTACAACATCTGGAGGAAGCTGTATCTGATCCCTAGATACTCACTGGTTACCATCGCCATCAAAGTAGCTGTGGTTGTGTGGAATAGAAGCCAGGAATAAAGAGAAATATCTTCAATAATATGACAGGCATATCTGTGTGTCCTTCCAAAGGCTGGCTCCAATGAGAGAGGGATTTACCATAAGGTCTGTGTGAAAGTCATTCAGAGGACAAGGCCTAAGGATGGATAATGACCAGAGAGGGCAAGAGGAAAGATGAGGCATGTCATAAAAGTGATTTTTTTAAAAAAAAATAAGGCAGTAGAAATGAAAAAAACTCACAAAGGCAAGGAGAAACAGAAAAAAAATTTTTAAAAGAGGCAATGAAATAGAAAAAGGGGTGATTTTTCTTAAAAAAAATAAGGCAGTAAAAATGGAAAAAAAACTCACAAAGGCAAGGAGAAACAGAAAAAAAATTTTTAAAAGAGGCAATGAAATAGAAAAAGGGAGATGAAAATGAAGGGGAGGTGAGCATGATGGAGATATTTTGATGGATAGACACATCTCTCAGGCTTTGTTGTCCATTTGTCTCTCTACGGCTACAGAACAAGCCCATATGTTATAGAGCGGTAGTGGAGGTCACTTTCCCAGTGCCAAAGCTGAAAGGGACTAGTCGTGTTCTTTCTGTATGAGCTGCTCAAAGACTTGTGTTTTACCCAGCGACCCCTGGGTAAGTGAGTTGCTTTCTCCATCAGCAGTTTATTGAGCTCAAATCTAAGAAATGTGCAAGACCTAAAATATTCCAAGATCTTCTCACTCACGAGGACAACGAAAATGTTCCCAGACCAGATTGTTCTATATGACCAACATCCCGATACCATGGAAGTGCAGCGATTCTTTGCCTGCACTATCTAATTTACTCTATCTTGAATTTTTTTTGCTTTTTCACACTTTAGGAAACCAAGATGGATTACAGCTCGTTCAGCGGAGTTCCTCGGTTCTTGACCCGGCCCAAGGCGTTTATGGTGTCTGTGGGGAAGGATGCCACCTTGAGCTGCCAGATCATTGGGAACCCTATCCCAGCTGTGAGCTGGGAAAAGGATAAACTTCCAATCCAGTCTGGGGGAAGGTTTAAAACCACGAAAGATGAGGATCTCTATCGGCTAACAATCTACGATCTGAGCCTGGAGGACAGTGGCCAATATATTTGCCGGGCCAAGAACACCATCGGGGAAGCTTTTGCAGCTGTCAGCATCAAAGTTGGGGAGGAGACCACAGTAACGGAGTCAGCTCCGTACTTCATCCAGAAACCCTCCTCCATCAAAGTAACGTTGGGAGAAGACGCCATGTTCAAATGCAAAGTCCAGGGCAGCCCTCCTCTCTCGGTGAACTGGGAGAAGGATGGGAGGCACCTGCGGAACCGGGCTGATGCTGGGCGCTTCCAGATCGAGTCTGCCGGGGAGTCAAACGCTCTCACCATCCAGTGCGCCCGGCTGGGGGACAGTGGCACCTATACCTGCCGAGCAGAGAATCCCATCGGCTCTGCCAGCGCTTCGGCCGCGCTGGTGGTGGAAACACAAGGCTCTTCCAACCCGGGCAGCAGCAGCCACTTTGATACCAGCTGCAGCAAAACGACCTCCTTGTTGTCTCACTTGCAGAAGAGGCGGGAGGAGATAAGAAAGATGGACATCTCCCATGCGGCTCTTGATTCGACATCTGCCCAGTCCTACTCCACAGCAGAAGGGTTGTCCGGCATCGGTTACGGCCTCTCCAGGGATTACGAGAGGGCAGCTGGATTTACCACTAAAGGGGCACGCAACGCAACATTTGGGGCGCTGACACGCACGTGCAGCGTGACGGAGGGGAAGCACGCCAAGCTGAGCTGCTATGTGACCGGCGAGCCCAAGCCAGAGATCGTGTGGAAGAAGGACAATGAGGTCATTTTGGAAGGGCGGCGGCATGTCATCTATGAGGATGATCAGGAGAACTTTGTGCTGAAGATCCTCTTCTGCAAGCAGATAGACAACGGGCTGTACACCTGCACTGCCTCCAACCTGGCGGGCCAGACCTACAGCTCCGTGCTTGTCACCGTCAAAGGTAGGTGCTTACGTTTCTCACCGGGGTAGGCGTGGCTGCAAGGAGACAGCCAATGCACTTCTGAATTGAGGTGAGAGCATGAACAAAACTTCTGTCACCAAACTGTTGAAAACCAGTGTGGATTAGACACAAAGTCCTCCAGGTGTAAAGGGTGTTAAGCACTGGAATAGATGATCTGGGGAGAGAGTCTTATCACTGGCCAGATTTTCAGGAGGGGAAAGAATGGGCACCAGTCAGGGATGGAACTGGGATGTGGAACTGACTGGTTGGGGGGCACCTGGGATGAACCAGATCTCTAAAGCTTCTTCTATCCATCTTGGCCTCACAGTCATCTAAGAGATCTGTTACTACCCTCTGGATCTGTAACTGCTAAAACCCCATCTTAGCCTCTAGGCTTTAATCACATCTGAATCTGTGTTCATTACAGGGTTTAGTCAAACTGGCGCACTCATGCCATTTAAGCAGTAGTAGAGGAAATCCTCCTTGAGTGTGCCAGTCTGCCTTGGATCCCTTGGGGGACCTACTCCAACTCTAATTACAGTCCATCTCGGTTTTCCTGACAGAAAGTGACCCACCAGCATCCTTATTCTTCCCAGCCTCTTCAGCTTTCTCCCAGCTTATGTTGCTGGATACCCTGTAGTCCTTGTACGCTCCCAGAACTCTCTCAGGTCCAGGATACCTCTATTTGCTGTGGTCACTGGTCAAGAACCTGCCTTCAGAGAGTCTCAGAGTGCTGGTGGAGGTCAGACCAAGTTCTTCAGAATGGCAGCAAAAGTGTGACACACGTATTTTCACATAGGAAGCTCTGAATATTTAAGTTGCTTTCCCATTTGGCAAGGTTACAGCAGTTAGTTTGCAACCCAGGCAGCACCTGTAAATTAACTCTTAGATGGAAAAGGCCTTGCCACTTGAGTAGCAAAACAAAAGGTTTTGACTGGCAGCAAAATAAATTAGAAATCCAAACGAGGAGGAATGATCTGTGTTTCATAGCTGTCTTTAAGATTCTCAGCTTTTATGTGGCTTTATGGTTTCCCTTTTTCTGGGCATCTCCTTTCACACTCACCATCCTTCCCATCATTGACTCAGTCCCCATGTCCATCAGTGACACCTGATCCATGGAACTCGCTGGCACTTGTCCCACTCATTTCTATCCCTTGGAGGCGCTGAGTGATGTGGGGAAGGGCATATGTCCTCTTCCATAAAGCTGGGATTACCTCATGAATTGGGACTCAGAGCTGAAGACCGAGCCTGGCCCTTGGGCAGGTGTTCACTCCCAGGTTGGCTCAAGCTCTCTTACTTGCCCAACGCCTGTCTTACAAATGCCCTCCCCTCTGCCCGTGGTTATCCAATTTATTCTCAATGGGTACAACCTGTTCCAAAGGAGATGGGGAAAGTATGAGAAGCAGCAAGTCTGGGATGAAGCACCATGGGAAAAAGTTATTGATCAATGTCCATTGTCAAGAGATGCCTGTGAGTCAGAGGGCTTAACTGGAAATATTTGTCGTCTGTTTCTTTGTTATACTACACCATGTTGGGCTTTCTGACCAGGCTAAGGCTGCCATGGAAAATCTGTGTCCGTTGGTTATAATTAGGCCCTGAATAATGACTCTCCTTTGCATCACCAGAAGTCCTTCTCAGCCCTCCAGGGGCGGTTCAGAAGGATATAGTAACAAAGGGAGTTTTAAAACCTGTTGTTTATGCCATTAGCTGATCTGTCACCGCGTTTGGGGAGGTAGGTCATCTTATCACGCAACCTTCTCTTTGCTCAGTCATGCAAAATAGTGAACTTCTCCAAGCAGCCACCCTTGGTAAGCACCATGCTGCTACCTTGCTTTTTTTCTGCAGGTAACAGCATATTTATAGAGCCTGTGACACTGGATCCACAGCGTGTGTCCATAGATACAGGTACCAGGAAAGACAAACTTCATGGTTTAAATATGCTCTGGCATTTTTTAGTTCACAGAATTTCAGCACAAGAATCTGAGTGAGAATATTTTTCTTTTAAAGGTCGTAATAATAAAAGAAAAAAAAATCAACTACCTAGCTCAGCATCCGGACTGTAAGGTGGCTCTTAGCAGCCTCTCAGGACATAGGACCAGGCACAGGTCAAAGCTCCTCTCACTTGCCTCCTATATTCTCTCAATCCAGGTCCTAGACCTAGAGACTCAACAGATTTGTAAGCATCTGTTGAACCCGTGCCTTAAAGATCACTGAGCTGAAAAAACAGATCTTTGAGCTGTTCCTAGATGTAGCAAATCAGACACAAATCTCAAAGGAGAGGCTACAGGGGTGAAGGTCACTCTCACAATGAAGAAAAACCTTTATGCCAGGGAAGATTAGATGGATATTAGGAAAATTTCTTCACCAAAAGGATTGTCAAGCATTTGAACAGTCTACCCAAAGAGTCACCATGCCTGAAGATATTTAAAAGATGTGTAGATGCAGCACTTCAGCACAGTTTAGTGGTGGACTTAATAGTCTTAATGGTTGAACTTCATGATCTTAAAGGTCTTTTCCAACCTAAGCAATTCTATGAGTCTATGATTTTTGCTAAACCAAAGAGCAGAGAGGACTGTAGGAACACGAATAACTGACTTGAATTTCCTGATGGCTTTGGAGATGTCCTGAGGCCATGTGTAAAGTTAGCAAGAACAGTGTATGGGTCTCCATCCTTGGACCTGGGCCGAGCAATGTTCATCTGAGTCCCTGACTACAGTAATCAGATACTGTATGAAAAGGTTAAAGGTTGAAAGACAAATAGGATAGAGACTGAAAAAAAAACCCCACCTAGTGCTGAGGCCACTTTGTTCCTCTCTGACCTGAAGTGATTTGGGATGACCATTATCGTGGTGATCACATGTGAGAGCTGAAAGAGAACTTTAGATACGTAACGTTAGAAAGAAAACTTGGAAAGCACAGTAACTAGGAAGGGAACCAAAGGCACAAGATGGTGGAAGCTTGTCCATGCTCCTTCAGATCACTCCTGTTTGAAGGATTTTCCATATTCTTACTCTCACTGGCTCACATTTGTTAGGCAGAGGGAAAACTTACCTCTGGAAAAATAAATGGAGAGCCTGTGGAAGGACAGGAATAGGCAAGAGGAAATGTGGGGAAGTGAGAAGACCAGATGAAGCAGGCAGATATGCCTTGAGAAGGTTAAGGAAACACTGGCTTCTTTGCAGGCTGCACCTATTCTTAGCAAAATACCTGTTCACAGGACCTGCTCTTGTAGTTTCCTACTAATTCCATGAGCTTCTCCTGCTCCATACTTCCTCAGGTTTTTTTATTTTGCTGTTTCTATCTCATATTTTTTCCCAATAGGAATGTTTTCATAAATCTCTTATTTCTTCAGAGGTGCTATTGCCTTTGTTATTTTCCTTAATGAGTATTTCTGCCCTGCTAAAACCAGATTAATAGAAAAAACTGCACGGTCAAGAAAATTAAAATAACCCAGACTCCAAACATACTGATACTAGAGGTGAATTGAAATGACCTCTCGGGGCACTCCGAGTTAAAGAAATGGAGCCAGGTCCTGGAGTCCAGAGGTTAACAAGGACAACACAGAATTGCCATTCAAATTCACTGACAACTGCTAAGTTGTCATGGAGGTAAAGGTTTCCAGATAATATTTGATTTGGAGTGATCAGAAAAACACTGATTCACACTTTTTTTTTTGGATTCCATATGAAATGACACCCACTTGAACTACTCTTCCAGCTTGCAAGATGCACAGTTCAGGTACCTCTTGCTTCTGCTCCCCTGTTGCAGCCAGCACCCACTGTGTCTAAATTGTCTTTTCCTTGGTGCCTCATTGTCGTGGTTTGACCCTGGCCGGCAG
>NW_009726782.1:0-2716 GCF_000703405.1 Apaloderma vittatum
CAGGTTAAAGTGAGGCCAGGTTAAAGTGAGGTGAGGCGAGGTTGAGGTGAGGTGAGGCAAGGTTGAGGTGAGGCGAGGTTAAGGTGAGGCGAGGCGAGGTTAAGGCGAGGCGAGCATGAGGTGAGGCGAGGCTGAGGTTGAGGCGAGGCGAGGTTGAGGCGAGGTTAAGGTGAGGTAAGATTAAGGTAAGGTGAGGTGAGGTTAAGGTGAGGTGAGGTTAAGGTGAGGTGAGGTTAAGGTGAGGTGAGGTTAAGGTGAGGTGAGGTTAAGGTGAGGTGAGGTTAAGGTGAGGTGAGGTTAAGGTGAGGTGAGGTTAAGGTGAGGTGAGGTTAAGGTGAGGTGAGGTTAAGGTGAGGTGAGGTTAAGGTGAGGTGAGGTTAAGGTGAGGTGAGGTTAAGGTAAGGTGAAGTGAGGTAAAGGTGAGGTGAGGTTAAGGTGAGTTGAGGTGAGGGTGAGGTGAGGTTAGGTTGCAGTGAGGTGAGGTTAAGGTAAGGTGAGGTTAAGGTAAGGTAAAGTGAGGTTAAGGTGAGGTGAGGTGAGGGGAGAGTGAGGTAAAGTTAAGGTGAGGTGAGGTTAAGGTGAGGTGAGGTTAAGGTGAGGTGAGGTTAAGGTAAGGTAAAGTGAGGTAAAGGTGAGGTGAGGTGAGGGGAGGGTGAGGTAAAGTTAAGGTAAAGTGAGGTGGGGTGAGGGTAAGGTAAAGGTAAGGTAAAGTGAGGTAAAGGTGAGTTGAGGTAAAGGTAAGGTTAAGATAAGATAAGGTAAAGTGAGGTAAAGGTGAGGTGAGATTAAGGTAAAGGTAAGGTAAAGTGAGGTAAAGTGAGGTGAGGTGAGGGTAAGGTAAAGGTAAGGTAAAGTGAGGTTAAGGTAAGGTAAGGTAAAGTGGGGTTAAGGTAAGGTAAGGTAAAGTGAGGTAAACGTAAGGTTAAGGTAAGGTAAGGTAAAGGTAAGGTAAAGGTAAGGTAAGATAACGTACTCCAGTAGCACACACTCTCTGCAAAAACATGCTGCTAACTTCAGAAAGTGCAGCCTTTTAGAAGAGACTAAACTGGAAAGGAAACATCACAGAACAGAACTGATTTCGCTTAGCTCAAACCAGAACACAGGTTGTTTAGGAAATGCTTGGGTGGCGGTTTATGTGCATCAATCATTGGTGCTGTATTCTGAGAAATAAAAGTGCTAACTTGCATTGGAGTAAAAGGCTACTATTTAGTAAGCTATTTTCTTTAATGTCGTTTAAGAAAACCGGATGCTTTTACCCCTTAGGTTGTGTTCTTAAGTTGTTAATAGGAGCAGGATGAAGAGGACAGGAGGAAGATAGAAATTATTGAACTCATATCAAATGCTAGGTTAAGAAAATCTCTCAGCTAATTGTTTGTAAAATGGGCTGGCTACAGGCTCCTAAACTAATTAACATATAAATCACACCATGTGACAGGATACTTACTAGAAAAAGTTGTACCTAACCTTTACTATCGAATGCATTCTGCTCTACAGATCAAAATTAATATTTAAATTCAGCCTACCAACTCTCTTGCCCAAAACCTAAACTTGTTTCCAGAACTTTGCACATTATCATTAAGACGTTTAAACACTATAACTTTTATCTTTTGCTTTCTTTCACATTTGTAAGAACTATTTCTCTTCCATTTAGGTGCCAATTACAGTTGTCCTGCTGGTTTAGATGGATTGCAGACAGAACCCTAGTATCAAACATCCACTGATTCATCACGAACGGCTTTGAACCTGCAGGTTATCCATTGTATTATTTTTTCAAGTTGTCTACTCCATTTCTAATTTATATATAAAGTAATGAAAGTTGTCCATCATGCACCAAAGTCCATCTGCAGTTAAGTTTGCACGAAGACATGACACTGAGATGATTTCTGTCCTGAGAAGCTTACTCTCATTTACTAAAAGCTGATACCTGAACCAAGCAGATGGCATGTATGCTCGTAGCCTGGCACTGCTATAGAAGGTGATATCCACAGTACAGTTGTGATACAAAAAGAAGTTAAGTCAGAAGAACCTTATAGAAGGCATGAAACAGTAAATTAAAAATATCAAGATGGGTGCAATGAAGTGATACTGGTAAAAATGATACTTGGTCACTTCTTCAAACTTAGTAATGAGATTTAATTGTTAAATACTCAGTGCCAATTGAGATACCATAGATATTCTGCCTGGCTTCCACCTGTAGCTTGTAGAGAGTCAGCTAGAAGGGAGTGATGTAGTCAAAAATGTGAACTAGGAAAACGACATTTAGGCTGAGACATGGAGATGACTCAACCTGTCCTGATTTTGGCTAGTATCGAGACAATCTTTCTTCTAGTAGCTAAAATAGAGCTGTGTATGGGAATTGGTATAAAAGTGCTGGCAATATACTGATGTTTTTAATTGTTGCTAGGAAATAAAGGACTTTTCAACTTCCCAATTTGGCTAGCATGCAGGTGTACAAGAAGCTGGGAGGAAGGATAGCCAGAGTGATGGACCTAAATCATCCAGTGGAATATTCTGCATCACACAACATCATGCTCAGTATATGGATGAAGGTGGGCTGGGAAGCTGCAGCTTTTCCAGTGTTGTGTTTTTGAAATTTTCTCTCTTCCTGAATTGGTAGCTGGGAATGGACTGGGCATTGGTCAACAGATGGTGAAAAATTTCATTGGTTATATTCTACTATTTATTTGTATATTCTAC
Source organism: Apaloderma vittatum (assembly GCF_000703405.1). Taxonomy (NCBI): domain Eukaryota; kingdom Metazoa; phylum Chordata; class Aves; order Trogoniformes; family Trogonidae; genus Apaloderma; species Apaloderma vittatum. Next base: position 2,698 of record NW_009726782.1, read on the forward strand.
TATTACTATTATTATAATT
>NW_009726783.1:0-28288 GCF_000703405.1 Apaloderma vittatum
GGATTTTTCAAATACAAGGCAAAGTTTGTAACGCTGTTTCCCAGCATCAGTCGCAGCAACCGAGTGCTGCTGGGGAGGGAGGTTTCAGTCACTACGCTGCCTTTGTTTTTACAATATTAAGTGCAGCTACCACTTAACATGGAACGATCTCTCTTCTAGATCAAAGTCATGTGTGTGTTGCAATGACAGCTTGACATAAAATGACTTAATGCCTGAAATGACAAATGGTACAATATTTCAATCCTTGTATCACGGACAATCTAGGAATTAAAAAGCATAACACAGAATTAATGTATTTTTTAAAAAAATCATTAAAATAACTCTCTTAGGAATCTGTTAACACTGACATTTCTAATTAAACTTCAGTTTTAACAAAAAACACATGGGCTTTCTAAGGAGGAAAAAAAAATCCAACCAAACTGAGTAAAACCTTTTATCTTAAGGTTCCCTCTATCTCCTGATAGAGCTGTCCCTCAGAATAAAACTCCCGCTTCTCACTGTAAACAGCAAATGTGAACTGATAGAGCCAGCTCCTTCCCACCACCTTCTGCTCAAGAGATGTTGACATATAGGAGTGGCAAAGAGGAAGGTGCAAACAGATGAAAATCCCAGCTGAATGAGTGGGTTTTTAATCTTCTTGCACCTGTTTCCAGGAGGGAGTGTGACAGTGATAGGGTGCAGAAAGGAATGTTACAACCTGGGCAGCGGGATGGGGGTGGAAGCATGAGTCCCAGTGCGGGGAGAGAGGAGCGGGAGCTTGCATCGTATTTCAGACCTTGAATTTGGAAGAACAAACACATATATATTAAAACAAAAGGTCAATTTTGAAGCAGCGTTCAGGTACAGAGTTTACTAGGGGCAGAGAGGTATTTACCAGCACAGTGTGAAAGCAGCACTCTTTGGTAATAATTTACTTTCCAAATGGAATTGCTCTGAGTCTCGTCATGACTCTGCAGTGTGCGTTTTGTGCACAGCGGAATGTGATCTTATCTCCCGAGATAATTGCCTGAGCACAAAGTGAGACTCTAAATGGGTAGAAGCAGCATGTTGAAAATAAAAATTGTCCCGAGTAGCATTCACTGTTCGATTGGAGAGGGGATAATGTGGCCCCTGCCATGGGTATGTTGATACCCTCTTGGAGACAGGGAGGTGTGCACGAAGGGAGATGCTAGAGGTCTTTTCAACCCTGCTTTATTCAACTCTAGTAGTACGTGCCTGACGGCCTTGTGGTTAGTGAGCCCGAGCCCACGCTTTAGAAGAGCCTGCTTGGAGGCCAAGGAGGCACCCTGGATTTCCAGCTGGATTTCATTACAGTCACAGAATTGTAAAAATTGGCTAAAACCTTCTGCTTTGCGACGCTGCTGGAAATTTGCAAACCTGCCCCTTTGCAGCACGTAGCTGGATCCTGAGCCGGGTCCTCTGCTCCGCAGGTACAGCTCAGTTCTAGTGCCGTCACGTTCATGGTCCTTCGAAATGCTGCAGATCACAAGTGCATTTCAAACGGTCTTTAAAATCCCATGGGATTGCTAGAAATCCTTGGGTTTTTCCCTTTCGCTCTCTTTTGGGTGGACTCCTAGCAAGTTTTGACAGGAGCACGGGACGTTTTTGATATATGGCATCAGGTCTGTTAGTTCAGAAACCCCACACAGAAGCTTGTTTTCAGAAAGGGAGAAAATAAGATTAAACAGGACAGGGAATGCTGTTATGAAGGAATGAAAATATTTTCATTACCAGAGTATTTGTATGTCAACAGCTGATAGGGACTGATGTGAGACATTCCCAGAAGGACTCCCAAAGATTTTTTTTCCTTGTGCAATAGACCAATTAGCAGAGCCCAGATTAAATGAGCAATGTCACATTGCTGCTTGCATTTAAAAAGTGCGATATGCACTCTCTTTTTATCTAGTGAACATTTGCTCTTTTTTATCCTCAGGACTTTCATTCTACTTTCAACAGCTCCGCATTCCCAAGGGGAAATACACGGGAAAATGTTAGCTTGTCCACCACAACTTTAAAACATATAGGTAGATTTCTCGTGTCGCATCAATTTTTAAATATTTATTAAGGAGAAGCTCTCTATGCTCACAGAATATGCGCACATGTGAAAAGGAGGGGGAAATTCAACTCTGCTAGCCCAGAACTTGTAATACTTTTAAGCTGACTTCATGAGTTAATAAAGGAGGAAATGAGTAAATTCAGTTTCAGATTCTTGCTACCCAGCTCCCCTGAAGCAGCCCTCGAACCAGCCCAGAAAGAAATTACTTGACTTACAGTTGCTTCCCGGATCTTAATGTCGTTTGGAGAAATTTTAATCTTTTCCTAGAGAAAACAACTGAATAATTAGATTAGTCACAAAATTAGCAGTATTTAAACAAAACAAACAAACAGAACAGTTTACAGTGTTGCTTTTTTTCTTAGCAGCTTTTGGATTCCGCTGCAGAAGTGGTTGTGTTTCAGTGATAGGACGCTTTCCAGCCTTTACCTACCTCTGGGTTTGTGAATTAATGTCCACTTAAAGTGGGTAGAAGAAATATTTCTCTAGACTTAAAGAGCATTAATGCTTCTTTGAATTTAGTGCTAGCATATCTTTTCCATTTCCACGTGTCTGAAGATCTTCACAAATATATAGGGGACGACTCTGATCTTTCTCAGATAACTAGTTAGTTTAGTTAGCACTGAATCAGAAGGGTTTGGGTTGCAATGGACTTCAAAAACCATCTCGTTCCAGCCCGCCTGCCAGGGGCAGCGACACCTCCCACCAGACCAGGTTGTAATACAGAATCAGGTGGCTGCTTTGGAAGTGGCGTGATCTGTATGACATTTGCATTCATCGAAAAAGGCAGAAATAGTGGAATTTCGTTCTATTTTATATTAGCATTTAAAGGACTTGCATTCCGCGAGGCAATCTTATCCACGTAATTCCTCAGTACATGTTCATCCACTGATGTTTTCACCTCATCTTTATCTTCTCCCTCAAAGGTGCTTTTTTGCTAATTGCTCTTTCTAAATACGGAGCACAAGACCTCTGTTTCTCAGGTCAGAGGAACACTTGAGAGATGAACAGTTAATTCCACTAGCTGTATTTATTAATAACATCGCTGTAAGCTCCAGAACAGGCTCAGGATCCTACTGTCCAAGTCCCTGCATGTATATATTGTCATCCTTCCCTTGAAAAAGCTTACAGTAATACCTGCTAGAGGTAGAGCCTGGGAAATTTTACATTTTCTGTCCTCACACAAGCTCCGGGGGACCTTCTTTTGGAGATATGTTTAGTCCTAAAGCAACTCTTTGGTGATTCTTTCTCCTAATGCTCTTTCAGATTGTCTTCCGAGGTTCGTGGATTTTTCTTCTTTTTCACTATGCCTGAGTTTAAGGATTCTAGCTGACACCATTTCTGGAAGCTCAATTCTGTTTTGCTACACCACCAGCTGTGAGATTAAGGGAGATAATGGGAACCTGCCTTCTGCAGAGAAAAAAAAAGTCAGAAAATGTGTATGTTAAAAAGGAAGGCCGAATTGTGTCAGAAAACGCCCTTTTCTTCCATTGTCAGCTCTTCCACACAAACCTTGGGTTTTTACAGCATTTTTTTGCTTCTTGACGCCTATTTGGGAACGCAAATTTCAGTGTGTCTTGGTGTTTCTTCAGCAGTTGTTCACTATTTGCGTGTACACGCGCCTATCAATGCGTTCAGGAGAAAGCATTTGTCTTCTACTATTCTAACATTTTTTTTCCTGCTATTTATGGAGAGCACCCCTCCAGAGGAGAGCTGAATTATACAAATAGAAGTCGTATTCCTCCCCACTCAGAAGACCCCGGAGTGTGAGGGTACTTCCCAGAAAGCCGCCCTGGATCCTGCCTCCTGTAGGGGAAAAGGAGCAGGTGTCAAACGGATGGGCTGAGTGTGAAAATCAAGTTAAATCAGTGTCTGACGTTGATTACCTAACAGTCAAGTCTGAAATGGGCTATTCCCTCCCCAAAGCACTGCTGGGGTCACTTGGAAGAGAAGCGGCCGCAGGGATTACGCCGAGGGTGGGGATCCACAAACAAGAATGCAATGAATAAGTTGAGAAAAGCACGCAGTGCTCTCCCCGTTGCAGAGAAGCCTTCACCTCTCGCTGGAGTGTTTTTGGCATCTCGAAGAGCTTATCTTCGAGTAACGTGTAGCGTGTAAGGTGAATTGCAAAAGAGGAATGCAGACAGCTTCTCCTATCAGCACGTTGTTTTGGTTAAGACTCTACCGGAGTTTTGTCAAAATGCAACTGGGGGAGGGGAAGCAAGACAAAGTCAGCATGTCCTCTGGGTTTTCGTAATTAATCAAACAGGCTTATTAGGGAATTAACACTTCTAGAGTTAGAAAAGAGTCATCTTGCTCTTTTAGTTTTCATATGACTTCAAACACTGTCTCTGGCTGTCTAAAAAGCAACCAAACAGAAAAATAAGCTCTTGCAGTTTGGCTGTAAATCCCAACGGGGGGCACAGGAGCCTGCATCAGCAGCAGTGCTATGGCAGGTTTATTTTGAGAAAGGAATATTTTTAGGTGTGACTTGTGGGTGGCTGTGGATCTTCCAGCACTGCATGTTGGCAAGAGCAAAATTCTCAGTGAATCACCTTTTCCATTAATTTTTTTTTTTTTTTGCTTTGTTTTGGGGTTATCTGATAACTTCTGCAAATATTAACTGTTCTTTCCTGACTTGTCTGAGAAGATCATTGTAAGAGCTGCTGCTTGCAGGGCTGGGCATCCGGCACTTGTGTCTCCTGTCTAGATCAGCGTGACCCTTACAGCATCCCTGATGTAAAGAGCCTCCTGGAAAATTCAAATGTATATTTTCGCTATTTGATTAAAGTGTGCTGGTGTTCTCTGCCCACAGTAGCTCCTGAGTACTTGCCCTAATCTTTCTTTCACCAAGCTTGCCACCATACTGTCTAGTTTTCTTTTTGCTCCTATCATTTCTCTCTTTTTTATGATATTTCTTAACCAGCTTTTGGCCCTCGGGAGGTTCTGTGCTTGCTGACAGTTTCTTCAACTGTTTTTACACACTTTGTGGCCTTTACATTCCGCGGTTTTGCAGTCTGTCCTCTTGGAAGTAGGACCATATTGCACTTCTCAGGTAACTGAAGCACGCAGAGCAAATCTTCCTGTTTCAAAACAATTTAAAGATGAGTGAAATACAGGGTATCGTTTTGGTGGTAAATCCCATTGGTGCTTTGTGGGCTCCCATGCAGTCAGCTGGAGAGCTCGCAGCGTTCTGTGCTCTTAACCGCTTTCTCAAAGAATGGAATGGATCGAGGGAGGGATGTGCAGTTCCTTTTTCTTTTTTCCTTATAGAATTGAAATTTTAAATAAGCAAAAGAAGCAAGTTGTGAAGCAGGGACTGTAGAGATCTGCATTATTGCTGTGATGTAGAAATTAATGAACACTTGTAAGTGCTTGAAGAAGGGATGCTGTGATCTGCCGTGCTCTTCTTCCTCAGAAGCATCCCAGCTGTGTTCTTGATCCATAGAGGTCCCCTGTCCTGGTCTTTATTCTTTAGGATGTTCCTACTGAAACAAGCCCACAATGAAATGAGGGATTATCTACTGTGGCCCAGTGCCTTTAATGAAACTATTTGAGTGAGTAAGGGATAGTGTGTGGGTATGAGTCACCCTGGAACTACATGTTCTCTCCAGGACAACCTTCGCGAGGAGGGGGCGGGCAACATCTGCAAGGATACTGGGGAGAAGGTTACCGCGGGCAAACTGTGTTATTTGATCGCTGGTGAAAAGATGGGGAGGGGAAGTCGCAGCTCCGGGGCCTGGCAGTTGCTGAGCTCTATTTGGACAGGTACGCGGGCGATTAGATCTCAGTAATACCAAAGAGCGGTACAGTCGTTAACAAGACAAGATTTGCAAATTCCTTGTCAGCAAATGCCTTTAGGAAGTGTACAGTGGGAAGTAAAGAAAGGAGTCCCTGTCTCGTAACCCACAGCCACTTCTACGCTGCCTGAAGACCTTTCTTTTACCCTGTGCAGTTGAGAGACATTTCCTGAGCTCAAATGCTGCTTCGGGACTAATGCACTTGTGTCATTCTCTAATAGCAGGAAAATAGACCCCACTGGGACGTGTTGTTGGAGAATATTTAATGTACAGGTTGTATCTATAGCTGTGAAATTCAGGGAGTTGCGAAGGCTGGAAATTTAAGAAAATAAATACAAATGAAAGCTGTAATGACTATGTATTTCATAAATGTGTTATTGCAGTCTTAGATCTGGATTAGACAAAAATGGAATGATCAGCAGTAAAGAAGCTGTTTTGTAGTAGCTGATATTAATGTCCTTCTAGATATAAAAATACATGACTCTGTCCTATCCCATGATGTATTCTTTCCTGAAAACACATTTTGTGCCAGGTTAATTTACCTTTTGTTTATTGTAAGCAATGTAAAGCTGTACATTTTACCAAAGAGCACTTAAAAAGCAAAGGTTGAACAGAAGGAACTTTTTCTTTTTGCTGAAACAAAGTTTGATTACTCATTTTGTGCAGTTTGATTACTCAAAGTTTAGTTATGCACTTACAGGAATAACTCCCATGAAAATCTCAGCAGTCAAACCCTGTGGAAATTTGTCATGGAGGACTTGGTTCCTTAGCTCATTTTTGTTTTTCTTTCTTGCTTTTGTAGTTTTTAGGCTCTTAAATGGATTTTTGTTTTATGAGTGAAAATTAATGGAAACTTCACTGTGTGACCCTGTGTTCAGAGAGAATTGACAAGGTTTCACTTCCCTTTTGCAGGAGCTGGCAGCCAAAAAGGAAGGCATCCCTAGTGTGGCGCTCTTTAACACAAGTATCTGCTCAACACTATTTTAACTATCTAATAGGGAGCTGTAATTCATCGTTAAAGGTCTTCCAGCTGAACTTCAGTGTTTCACTTGAGGTGTCTCTATCCAGGCCTAGATCATCTTCCTCGATGTCAGTAATACAAATAATTTGGGGGAGTTAACGAGCAAAAGAAAAGCTCTGGGACTAGCAATCACTTTGCTACAAGTAGAGGAAGTTTCCCCACTCTTCTGTCTCTAGTTTTGCCCTTTCAGGTTGAAGGGTCTGGTGAAATGAACTTGTTATTGGGCTGGACTGTTTGGGGCTTGGTGGTTTTTTTTTTGTGCTGACTGTATGAAACTTCTCTCTTTTTAAGAAGTAAACAAGCGTTCCGTGTTGGCAAGGGTAAGAGTATACCATCCACCTTTGCTTCCTGGTAATAAATTCTCATAACCCCCGACTGGTAGAACTTCTGCTTCAGAAAGCTGCACTTTTTCCAGGAATTTAAAGAAATGCTTTAGAAGTACCAAACTTTGCAAAATAGCTGCAGGCTTTATTGCCATGGCAAAAAATGAAACACGCCTTAATGGCCAGCACTTCCAAATTGATTACACTGACTTTTTTACACCCTTCATTGCAAGGCCTGGGTCACCACAGCTCCTCACCTCCCTTCTGAGCGCGGCCGCCGTACGCCTGCCTGTGTCCTCGACTCCCGCGCGACTGTCAGCGGTACGTGGCGCTGCTCTGGCCAGGGAATTCCAGCTGACTCGAGTTCATGTGCAAAGGCCGATACAGAGCAGCAAACTTACTGGGGGATCACCTCGTGGCACCTGAATTCTGACAGAGCTGCTTTTCAAACCAAGAGATTAATTTAGGAAAGTCCTAACGCACATGAAAATGCAGGTAGTGTAAAAAAAGACAAAAAATTGAGTCAGTACAATAGTGGCAATTCCTTCTAACTCCACTGCCTTGACCAGGAGAAATGTCCTAAAATCCTGCAGGTCTAGAAATGCTATTTGTGTCAGATAAATTCAGCATCCCTCTTGCAAATCTCTTTTCTTCCTCATCCTGTGAATAACCTGAGTTAGAACAGCTGGATGGGGAACAACTCTGTCCTACAGATGCTGCAGTTCAGATTATATTTTATTAAGCTGAAATGAGAGACATAGCAAACTCTCCCAGGGAGTTCAGAAGTTTCCACCCTTCTAGTAATTGCATACTGTACAGGAAATGGAGGTTAAAAAAAATGACAAAAAGTCATTCAGGGTATCTCTAATAGAGTCACTGCCTTGAAATAAATTCTCATCTCAGAAATCCTCCGAAGTGGAAGAACCGGGGCAGCCTTTTGGCAGTTCTTGGTGTCTGTCAATAAGTAAAAGGGGAGGCAGGGAGGTGGTTCCGAGTTCTAGAGCCATCTCGTTACCCTCCTAGCCCGGTGCAGGGTGTTGGGCTCCACATCCCTGCTTAAAACTGAACTCTCTAGGCCTCCCGGCTCCGATCCCTCCCGGCCGGATTGCTTGCTTCTCTTATCGCAACTGCTTTCCTCCCGTAGACACCACCTTTCAAAACGTTCACTGTGCCTACAAAGTAGAACTGAAAGTATTTCGTGCTGTTAATCCTGCGTACACACAGACAAGAGCACTATCAACACACTGCTTTCATCTCGCTGGAGTGATGCGAGATAAAGACTCGGCGCTCGCCTGAAACTAGAGCTTTGGGCTGCTCTTGAACGCACCAAATCTCTCTCGCTCTGGGAGTACAGCTGTGCTAAACGCTTCAGTCCAGCCACCTGGACTCAAAATGGATCTTAAAGGGAGAGCAACCTTTTTCCTTCTCCTTCCTCTCCTTTCCTCTCACAGCAGCTATTTTAAATAAAAATAAAACCACCAAAAACCTCAGCAGTAAGCCTGTGCTGCTGGCCCTGGGGAATAAGGTTGTTTTGGCAGTTGCAGCTCATGACAGTCGCTATAAAAGGGATGCTTTATACTCGGTTTATGCTGTGTGAGGTAATTCTCCAAAAAACTTAAAGGGCAGGGAATGTTTCATCCATACTAGTGCCAGAAAGATCAGATTCCTCTCCTGAGTGGGAAGAGAGAAAGGATTATCTGGGAAGCTGAACACTTCATTTTTTGTTTCCTTCAGCGTCTGAGTCATTAGCAGGTGTATGCTTGAGAATCAGAAGGTCCTGTACCATGTTCTTATTTCTTCTAACTGCCTTTAATCTGCCACAGATAGACTCTTGGCTTCATGTACACTAAACAAGAGCTTGTGCAACCTCTCAGAAGGAAGGAAATAATTGCTTGCAACTTATAGATGAGATAGTTGAAACGTAGGTTTCACTTAGCCTGTCCAGATTCATAAAGCTAAGACTGCCCAAGGTGTGATACACGGTTTTTGCCCACCGGATTATACTGAAATTGCTTTATGCTTCTGTAGGAAATCGAACTCTTTACATAGCACGGTTACCTGGACTTTTTTCTCTGTGTGTGTCAGGTACTTCATGATCTGTTGGTGAAAAAGGGTGTTGTAGATGCGAATGTGTTTCATTTGGTCTAATTTACAGCAGAAACACAAGATCAAATGTATTCCATATTTGAATTTAAATCATTACAATTGCAAAAATCTTGAAGGGGCAGAAAAAAAGCCATAAACTATGAGGTTGACCTAATTGTACTTTCTCTGAGGCTCCATTAGAGTAGTGAGTTGGTTACACTACAAATCGCCACACTATACACAATATTTTCTGTAGTTCTGTCTATGTGGTGTGCTGGTCAAAACTGGTCTGTTATAGTCACTGTTACCAAAACTGAACAATGCAGAATACGTGAATTAAGCGACACAGCACTAGGGGGATTATATTATTATAAAAAGTACAGCTATGGTAACTCTTGCGAGATTGGTGACTTGTAGGATGTTCAGGAAAACTTAGTGCAGGGCTGAAGGTATCTTAAGTATTTAATTAATAATGATAACTTAACATACTGGAATGTCCTTAAATTTACGTCAATTTTTGATTTAGTGCTCTATCAGTGATATTAATATGCATCATTAATGATGAAACTCATTATCAATACTTATTCTACTTTTTTTCTTCCTGAAAATGTATGTATACTTAACAGTGCTGTGATTGACTTGACTTGGAGAAAGATTTCATTCTATATATGTGGTAACACGAGTAGGGAACAATCTGTATTCATTAAGTTAAATCTTAGTAAAAAAAAATTGGAGGTTGGCTGCCTGACAAAACGTGTCAAACCAGGAAATGCAACAGATAACTATCTCCAGTACACATAACTATCTAAGCTAGATACATGGGAAATACAGAAATAAACAGGCTCAGTGCTAATAGATGCAAATCCATGCACACTGCAAGTGAAAAAGAAAGCATTTGAAAGGCACTAGTTTGGCTTGGTGATCAGGTGATATAAAAAATGCTCAGATTTGAAATTTTATGCTTCAGGAAAATAACTCTTGTGCACTTCTCTCTTCACATTTGAAGCCAGATGCATGAGATAAAAATCCTATACAGTGTGCACTATGTTTCCTTCTTTGCTTTTAATAAATTCCATTTTAAACTGTAGGTAATTATTAGATGACTATGTAGCCCACAATTTTACTTAGTGTTTCAGAATGTGTTATTTTCTTACTGCTGTTTTAAATGTGAATATTCAACAAATATTAACGGAGCATTAAATTTATATCATTGCTTCAGTGAGGGCTTTCTGTCAGTAAGTATCAACTGGCTCATTTAAGTACTTGAGGTTTTTATGCTTCTTTGACTTGCAGCCAGTAACCAAATTCCAAAGGACTTCACCCTGGATGTTCTGTCCTCTTTGAATGTTAGAAATGGCTCCTAAACTATTAAGTTGATTTCAACTCACAGAATACTATGGGGACAGAGCATTTGGTCTGACAAACTCAAAAAGGGAGACAGGTCTTCCACATCTATATAATGAATCACATCTGACGGAGAGAAACAAGGTTGTGGGGCAATGGATTAAGATATTTGTTGCACGGATATCTTTGGTGTACTTAAAAGTGTGTAAAAGAAGTAAAACCACAAAACACTGCAGGCTGGGACCTTCTGATTCTCATGTCGACCAGGCGTTTGCTGACCCTGTCTGTTTAGACTGAACATGTGAGTTTGGCATGTGTGGAGGAGAGGAAATGGTTGAGATTGGTGAAGGTGTTGCCTGTAGTGGGCTACTCGCTCTCTGTCCCGTCTGAGGCGGCTTACCTGTTTCCAAGATGAAGGGCGTTGCAAGCAGAGCAGGAGCAATGAGCGAGTCTGCTGCCTTGCAGGAAGCACGTGACGTTTTGTGAAGGCACTCGGTTTGGGCCAAGGGGTGCAGAACTGTCACTGGAGCTGGTTGTGATGGTAGGTGCCAGACTTAAGTGGATGTCACCAGCTTTCAGAGTGTCTTCACTCTTCAAAAATTCTTTATGTCCCTGAGAGAAGACTGATTACACCATACTCGCTTTCCAGAGACATAGATACAGCGTTATATCCAACCCTTTGGGAGACTTTCACTCTTAAGAGACATGCTCTAAGCTGTAAGTTGTGCAGGTGACTCTTCCTCTTTTGGTGATGTTTGAGGAGAACGGAATATAGCATTAAATAAATGTGTTGAATGGGCGTAGCAACCTCTCTGCAAAGTGCCTCGTATCGTGTGGAACAGGAGGAGTTTCTCAGGAATGACAGACCTCACCATGATACAGTATCTGTCGTGGCACAAGTGCTGCTTCTCGCTACCTAGTGAATCAATCAACTGATGGATGTGATCAACAGACTGAAAATACTTCAACTAGCCCAGAAATTACGGTCCTGACAAAAGCAGCGTCGCAGCATCTTCTGGAAGATCAGAACTTCCTCCTTCTCCCTGATAGTTCCACTTCATAGAACCTTAGAGAAAGTCCAGAAAAGCATTCATTAAAACGAGTCTAGAAATAAAGGGATCCTTCTACCAACCTGATTTCCAGAATTATTTTTTAACATCTCCACAAGCCACTGAGAGAATTCAGACCCGTACATGACACTGGCATCAGCAGCAGTGCCTGTCCCGGGCATTGCACAAGTGGAGCAGCTGCACCATTGAGTCTCTTTCTTCACAAACTAATCCAAAATAACGGTGTTTCAAAGGGGAAAGAATCTCGGTGTTTAGCGGAAGAATCTCGTTTCAGATAATTAATGCAAATGGCTTAAACTTTAGAAAAAAAAAAATCTATCCACTTTCTTTTCAAGTGGCATCCCCTCCCCCTCCAGAAAGCATCAGTCACATCTGCTGCTGCTCTGCCTGTTATTATTTGTCTTAGAGCCTCTGCCCATTCTTTTGCTTCTACAGCTGCTGCTGGTGTTTCCTCTTGGTGTTTCCTGCCTGCCTGGCCTAAATTCCATCTGACACCCTCTTGCCCCTCTGGCTTTCTGCCCAGCTGGTTAAGGGCTGGCATTCAGTTGACTGCAATGCTTATTTCTGCAGTAGGAACATAAAATAATATTTGGGTTTAGCTTTCTTTCGAGGAACTCTTCAAGATCCCTTCATAAAGGTAATATATTAGTTTTTCATGCTGACCCTTCAGTTTGATCTTTGATCTGCAGAGTCTCTTGTACCCATATAAGAATTGCCAGTGACTGTGAGGACTGCAAAGAAACTGGTGATGAGTTTCCTGATTCAGAAACCATGATGAGCTGGTTTGGTTGGGGCACGTGGTGGAATAGATAGTTTTGTTCTTTCTCTTCCAAGGTTTCACGGTCCAGATGATGGCACAATCTTGTTCCAGCAGCATCCTTCTGTCTCTGCTTTTTGAGGCCAATTGCCAGCAGAGTGAGGAAAAAACCTGAAGAAGGAATGCAGGCTCTGCCTTCTTTCTTGTTCTTTCACCTTGGCGTCTCTGACTCCACACTGACTCCCTCCTTCACAGCACTCTGGGAGATATTTAGTTCAGTCTTCAGGAAAAGGTAGAACTTGTTAGAAGGAAACAGCTGTGTGGGCCTTTCCATCAACAAAGGTAATATTTAAGAACTGTGCAGGAGAAGCAGCATGTAGCTGAAAGGGCAGTGTCTTCTCCTTGGTCACCTTACATACGCCAAATTTAAGGCATTTCAAAATATAGTACTGAGCTTAACCATAATATGGATGACTTGGCCAAGATCGTTTGGGTGTTAAGACCTGACAGATGAGAAATTAACCTCTGGAAGATGGGACATTTGAAAGAGCTCCGAGCTTATGGCAACAGCTCATCACCAGTATCCCTATATTGCTGGTCAGTATGAGCTTTTTCTAGCTTGATTGGATCACCCAGGAAACATTCCTGTCTTCTGGTCCCTACTAACATGCTGAAGGTGGGGAACCTGCTGACCTCATCGTTTGGGAAAGACAACAGGTTGGGGTTTTTTTTTGTCCTGAAGCTACCATCTGTGTTCTATTAATGGACAAAATAGACTTTTGATGTAATATTATCTCTTCAGCTGTGAAATAGCACCTACCCCATGCTGGGTTTTTTAATTTGGAACCAAAATAAATCCTGGAGGAAGAACTTACTTAGCTACACGGCAAGTAACCTGATGTTGACTTGTGCACAAAAAATAAAGCAACTACAGTGAAACACTACATCTAGAATTTGCTGCTCCCCACTCGTCTGTCATCTAGATGCTGAGAATCTCTTTGCACTGAGTGCTTGTAAGCTGCTCTCTTAGGAGATGAAGCCAGGTAGTCTAGTAAAACATTTTTATATAGATTAAAGTAGTTCCTGATCAGCATACCAGGACCACTAGTACAGTACAGAGAATACCAGGGAAGGATTAAATTTGAATGGAACACGGAGCAATATTCTAGCTGATGCATGGAGTCACGGAATTGTGCTCTGCTAAATTGTGACCTGCTAACTGCGGACCCAGAAATGATGGAGAAAAACCAGAAAACTAAAAGGAAACCAGCTGTTAGCCCCTCCCTTTCTCCTGGAGTTAGCTGGGTAGCTGTGTTGGAGGAGCTGGATGCAAGGGGAGGCACAGATCTGAAAAGTGCAAATACCAGGTTCTTTAATGAAACTGTCTCCAGGTGGAGGGATCAGCCTGTCCGGAGGCACAAGCTTTGTTTCATGCGACTGGCCTTGAATGATTATTTCTCAATGTTTTGCTGTTACCCTGCCCACACTAGAGTTAAGTCGCACTTAAAATGTTCTCAGGACTAAGAAACTAGTCAACGTTGAAAAATAAGGTTGAATGTAAGGGGCAGAAATGGGTAGCCTGTAAACCGTGTAATGTTTATGTAATTTTGTGTCAAAATTGTGTATTGGGGAAGAGCAAGAACAATCTTTTGCCAAAAATCTCGTCATTAAGAGGGCCGAGACTGCTGAGCACTGTCATGTCACAGGGCACACATTCCTTAAATCTGTATCTGCCATACTGAGATTTCCATCGAAATATAAGAAAAATGCTGAATATAAGAAATATAAGAAAAATAGCTTTTAGAAATGTTGAGTAAAAGCCCCAAAAGATAATTTACCGGTAGTAGCGCACTGCGGTCCTGCAGAGATCCTTCTGGTGATCTTCTACCAAAGCATTTTGTGGTGACTCTCCTACCCCTTCCTTTAGCGTGTTTTTGGGCTTCAGAGGTAGGTGCTACCCAAGAAATAACATTGCTTGTCCCAAAAAGTAAGAACAAGCATAAGAGGGGTTAATTTTAACTTCTTGGTTCATTCTTAGATGGTATCTTGGGAGTGTGCTTGACAATCTTAACTTGACACCTGTATATATATTTATTTTTATTAGAACATAGAATTACATTGGTTTTTAAGTGATTCCGTTTGGTTAGTAAAACGATATTTTGTTTACGTTGGTTCTTCTGGTTTGTTTTCAAAATGTTGTTACAGTGAGTTCTTAAATATTTTAATTAGCAGCACATTAAAAAATACTGTTTTCAGGGAATTAAGTCATTTAGAGCTAGTTAATGCCCTTCTGTATCACTTTAACCTGAATCTAGGCTGCTAATCTTGTTGAATAACAAAAACACTGAATTTCCCTCCCTGGTTGTACACTCAGAAAGATGCGTGCTAGTAAAGTACACCTTCAAGGGAGGAAAATCTAATTCTTTTTACAAGTATCTAAAATGTGAATTAACTCTGCTAGAATGTCTATCAAGTAGGCCAGTGGAATATCTGAAATTCCTCAGGTATCTAATTCTGTCTTACACAATATTTCTGGTGATGTCCAGTGAAACACTCTCAGAATGTCCCTGCTATAGTACTCAAACTGAAAAATTATTTTGATCTTGCCGTACTGAAAAACATTTGAGTTTCTTGATAACATTACATAGATTTTAACGTCATATATTAAAAAATAAATAAGTAAAACCCCAAAGCCTTTAGATTTCTTCTCAATGCTTTTATTTAACGTATGTCAGATTTTTTTTGGATTCCACAGAAGTACCTCAATGGATAAAAATTTGGCATTTACAGCGGCGTCTGCAGATGTGGCGTTTCAGCAGACTAAGACCCGTGTTGCTACACCCGTACCTTGCACACCCAGCCGAGCTGCTCTCTGGCCGCGTCAGGCGCTGCTTTCACCTGGACCTGCACCCTCCTTCCCTTGTCTCCGTCGTTCCCCTCTGTCGTTGATAACAGTGCAGGTTTTGACCCGCCAAAACTCTGACCCATCCAAACCCGCACTGAACGGTGCCCCTGCCTGGGCACTCGCCAGGTTTGTTCCTTCGGCACCCCTCGGTGCCAAGTCTGTCCGTGGGCTTGCTCCTCACCTCTGCTGACAGAGTAATAACTTGGGCCGTTTCTGAGATCTCTTCAGGCTGATACGGAGCTTTGAAACCCCTCCTTCCCCTTTCTCTGCCGTTCTTAGCCGAGTGACCCTGTGGTGTCAGCATAGGCGTTGGGTGGAAATATCCGGAAGACGGAGTGATTTTTAGGAACAAATGAAAGCATCTTCTGCTGTTCTGGTGCCCTTACTGCTCTCTGGCTTCCTTTCACCCATCTCCTTTTACGAAGCAGGACAGTCCTACCCACCTCCCTCAGCATCTGGAGTTCAGGCTTAATTTCGTTTGACTATACCAGCTGCTGCTTTTGTTTTGTGTTGTTTTTAACTCTTCTGCCTGTGCTGAAAGTTGAGGCAATGGGCATTCAACACCCGATGCCTAAAGCTTGTCAGTCCCTCGCATTTAGCATTATTTCGGCTCCAGGCTGCTTCTTCCTCTACTGTCCCAGCGTAAAGGCAGTTTTCCCACCCTGGGTCTCCTAGATAAAGCAGCACAGACTCAAACCCCCTCAACTTCAAATAGCTCCATTACCCCCGATACAATTCAAATCTGCCCTTCTTGTTTGTAGGCCTCTCCCCAGGATTTGTTGGGCTAAGTCCAGCCCTGCTAAATAACCTCCCTGCTCTGCTCTCCTCCGTTCAGCCCGAAGTGGCCTTCTCTCTGACCCTGTTGCTTCTGCCACCTGGAGCAGCCTTCCTGTGTCTTGCTGCCTTTCTGACTCACCACCTACTCTTCAAATGCCATGTGAAAGCCTATAGTTTCAACCTTGCCTTGTAACAATCTGGAGCAGCTTAAGGAAAACAACCTCTGGCTGTTACCCAAAGAGGGTTCAATAATTATTTCTCTAACCCTCCTAAAGTAAGAAGGTTGGCTACCAAAAACAAATAGGAGGACCCCACACACATTATCCATTATGGCTGGGTTTTGAGAGGTAAGAGAATAAAATAAAACCTTAACAAATTACCTCTGCTCACTGGCAAAATAGCGCAGTAGAAAACATACAAAGTATGTCTGTGCAAAGAAAACAGATTTGTAAATTTTTTCTTTAGTGTTCCAATCAACTCCAGGTTCTTATTAATCACTTAAGGATAAGTGTGTGTTGGTGAGTGGGAAGGGCAGAGAGAACTCTTCAAGCAGAAATAAACTTAGACATCCACCAGGAACAGGATGATTGGAAGGACTGATTCGATGTGAGTTCAGAATTCTGTGCTGATGAAGTGTAGCACTGTCATTGCTTTGAACCCAAGGCCCCACAGCGGTGAAAATCTCCCCAGTGCTTCAGCCCAGGGCATGGCCATGCTTTGCAGTTTAGTTCCTCTGTGCAGCACTGTCCCTCCAGCACTCTTTGGCAGTGGGCACTGCAGGGCCAGAGACAAGGTAGCACAGGACAGACTTCCAGCCTCCCCACAGTTAAAGGGAGTTTTACTAAACTCAAAGTTGGAGGCAAAAAGCACTTGAGAACCATTTTCTGTTGAAGTCTGTGATAGTGCCCTTGGGGGGGCAGAAGGGGGAGGAAGCAAAACATACCCTGGAGACCACAAAGTCATCCCCAGTGCTTGTGTCCAGCATTGTTTTTCCTGATTGCTTACTGTTTCCTTTTCTTAAGGGCTCATTTTCCCCTGTAACTTCATCTATTTTTCCCACTGCCGCTTGTCACTTTGTTTGTGAATGCTCATCTGCACCCGCCTGGAGCACCTTCTTTCTGTGTGCTTGGGGAAGGCAGCACCCTGCTTCCAATTAGCAAAGCGAGTTGGCTGCAGAAGCCTCTTTCTAACTAGAAACACCTCTGCTGCTCATTATTTGTGTTTGGTACCTACTGCCCTCCATCAAGCTCGAGAGATTGCCACATTTGGAGCTAGATACACAGATCTTGTCTTCATTAGGAGAAAGATGGTTTAAATGTCTCACTAAAGTGTTCCAAAAGACTTGAGTTTAACTCAAATCAGTTGCTGTTTTTCTGAAGGGATTTGTTAAGTTGGAAGAGCTGACAGAGATTAAAATGTTGCTGTCTTTGGTAAGACTGTAGCAATGGTTAAAATCAGGAAATGTGTGGCTCAGCCAGAAACTGCCGGGCAGGCTCTGTAGGCAAGTCGTGTAAGCGCTTGTCTCGGTTTCTGAGGCCGGTTCAGGTTTACTTCCCGTGCAGACAGAGCTGCTGTGTGCGAGCACACGGAGGTGGACTTACCTCACCTGGAAGCGTTGCATCAGAGGGAGCAAATCAGTAAAACAGGACCTGGAACTTCGAGCAAGTTCCTTATGTCTCTAAGCTCGATTCTTTGCTGCTGTTCACCCTGTGCAAGCGCACAATGGGTAGGAAATTCTTTCACAAAACGTTGACGCAGCCACAACTTTCCCCTCGGGCCACTTGGCAGAGCTGCTACAGACGCACAGCCCGGCTCACTGGGCGCCCCTTGGCCACCGTTACCCCAGGAGAGGGCTCCTGCGCCTTCATAAATGTACCCCATCCTTCGGGGATGAGACCTTGGGTATGGGCTGGAGCCCAAGACTACTTGGCCAAATTTTATTTCAGTTATGGTGTTTGTTGTTTGATAACGTGCATTATTTCATTACCAAATTTCTCCCATAAGCAAAAACGTCATCTCGTTTTGTAAAAGGAAACTCTGTCTTACTGAAGTTTTATTTAAGGGGCAAAATTTGTGCAACTGCAAAGGGAGAGGGGAAAGGTGTTGTCAAGTAGGTCTGGGTGGTAAAATGAGGTTTGTGTTTTGCCCGTAGCTTCGCTATGGTTTTTTATGGTTTTTTAATTGTGTTTTGCCCAAAGCTTTTTTTCTGCAAGAGGCTTTGCAGCTTTATCCAGATAGTTTATTTTATTTCAGTAACTGCCTTTCAACGTATGGCTCTTCCCGTTACCTCTGAGGGTCGCAATCATTGATGTGAACAGTTGTTCCATTATATCATTTATGCTGTTAGCCATGCTAATCCAACTTCCTGATTAATCGTCATGTGGATACAAGTCCTTAACATCTCTTTAAGTGCTTTCTTCAGATACTTCAATTTTTTATTCTTGGAACTAGCTTACATACTGCCATCGTATTTAAATGCATCATTTGCATTTCCGTGGGGAAGTGCGAGTTTGGATGCAATTACTGCAGTGCAAGCCTGAGGCTAAAGTGAGGTTTTTGCTTAAATAATGCACTAAAGGAAGGAGGCCATTTGGCTTGTTTAGTTAAGAATCTTGGGGCAATCATTTGTATAAAACCACTGAACGGCTTGTACAAATGACACCTGTATAAGCTCCAGGGAGAATGTTCCTCTCAGTCCGTGCTAGAAACCCCAGCTCGAGAGCCATTAATGAAGTGGGAGAATTGCGGAAAACTTCCCTCCTAACCCTCTAACAAGAGATTCGGCAAAAGCTGAAGCAGCTAAGAAGTATCACTCATCACTGCTCCAAAATCTAAGCGGGGGGAGGTTAAGAGGCTCTTGGAAACTTTTGAAATCATTGTTTTCGTGCTTTAAGGGTTATATTTAGCCTTCATTAAATGCTCAAGTAAGTGAATATTTTGGTTTATTTAGTGGGGTTCAGGTTGCAGTAGAGACCACCACTCATTTCTGCTTTAATCTTTGCACTTGTGGAAGACGTTTACTAAATTTAGACGCTATTTAATTCCTTTCTTTCAAGTCCGTTGTCTTAAAACCAGCAATTAAAAAAGCAATCTTGAAAGGAAAGCCCCATTTACATCTGATATAAACCCAAAGGGTGTTAATATTAGCATGTCAGAATATCAAGGAACTCATCATTTTCTATTTTGATAGCTTGGAGGCGATCTCCACGGGCTGGCAAAATTCCCAGTGTACTGCTGGATCCCAGTCGTGGCTGACACCTGCAATAGGGACCTGCAGAACCATCCAGCGCTACGTGGCACACAATTCATGGTATTTCTTCTTTTGGGAGGGATGACCTGGAGTGCGAATATCCTCAGTGACTCCCTCCCAGGGCCAGTCCTAGGAGAAAGGCTGCACCCAGACTGTCCCAGTTAGGATTTCAGAAAGGCACGCAGCAAGGTTTGGTTCCTGAAGGTCCTCAGCCTTTTATCTTTTCAATTAGCTCTTTTCGATCTGCTGCGGTGGGATTTGATGGGGTGAGCTTGCAAACTCAGAGACATGAAAGAAATACAGAAATTCTTTTAAACTAGCTGGACCCACTTCCAAATAGCTTGCCTGGAGTTTTCATCCTGCCAGAGACTGAGAGCTGCGGAGCTGTAGATCTCACAAGCAAACGACAAAGCCGTGAGTCTTGCCCTGAAGCGGCTGCGATCCAAGCCTCCAGCCCTGCGATCAGGCTGTCGCAAACCTCCCTGAGCCCTCCAAGGGCGCTGCGCTCGGAGCACGCCCTCGCCTTTGTGAGACCAGGACCGTGGAAAGTCCGAGCCAGATTTCTTAAAATACTTGGTGCTCAACTGCCACAGGCTGGAGAGTCTGAATGCCTCTAGACCCTGGCTGGGAGTTTCTGAAAATAACCCCCAGTAACTCTCGCTTCCCAAGTAACATGACACTCTGCAAAGTTTCCTTTTAGGCAGGGAGAGCTCGGCTCTGCCCTCTGCACGCACAAGGGCTGGATTGGCTTCGGCGGGAGCCAGCACGCTCTGGCGAAGGCGCCGTGCTGGAAACAGCGTTCTGCTCGTTCTTCTGCGCGTTCGCATTAGTGATCTTTTCCGAGGTGAAGACAGTCTGTACTAATGGCGAGGGAAAATAATGGAGAGGGAAAAGAGCGGGTGAGGTTGTTTTGGCCTGTGTTGTTTGGGAAGCCAGGCTCCACGTTACGTGATCGCCTTACAAGCTATAAAAATGAAATAAAGTACAAGGGCTAGCGGAACTTACTCTGGGTCTCGTATCGATCGGGACTACAAGCGAGCACACATAACAAGCACTTGTAGGGAACTGTTATCCTCCCTGCTGCTCGAGTCTCCCCTTTTGTTGTGCCTCTGTCTAGGTTCGGGTCTTTCTGATGTTCTCCCCCTGAACTACGTGTGTGGAGTCTGAGGAACTTCCCGGGAACTGCCTGGGAGTGTCGAGCTGAGCTTTTGTGTAAGCTCTGGCAGGCGCCCGGAGCAACTGGCTCCAGAGCCGTTTGGAGCGCCGCGACGTGTGGATGGGAGACACATGGCGGGGAGGAGACGCCGCAACAGCGCGGAGCGAGGCGTGGATGGAGGAAAACCTCCGTCACCGAGCCTGTGCTCCGAGCACGGAACTCGGCTGCAGCTGGGGAGGATTTTCCCTTTATTTTCAGACCCCGCGTTGCCCCTGCAGCTAGCTGGCTTTTCACTCAGAAGAATGAAAACCAAAACAACAACAAAAGCCCCTTCTAGTCAACCAAATTATTCCCCATATAAGCTCGCTATTCCATCTCACTTCATCTTCAGTGCTTTTTCTCTGCTTCTACAGACATTTGTGGTTTCTTCCCTGGTTATGGGCGGTGTTACAATAGAGTTGGGTGATGTTTTTCAGCTTGCTTTTGTTGCTCACCAAAAATGCAAGTTCCAAAACCCTTTAGTGAATTTAAAGCTTCTGATGAATACAAGAATAGATGTTTCAAAAAGCCTTTCTTGCAGCATTTAAGTAAAGTTTACATTTCTTGCTTGAAAAGACATTTTTATTTTGAAATCCAAAATTTTAACTTACGTAATTCTATAGACTGGCAAAAACCTACAGAATTTGATCAAAGTTTATTTTTAGGTCAGACAAATGTTTTATTTAACCAGTTGAAAATAAAAAAAAAACAACAACTCTGAAAACAGAAATTAATTGCTATGAGAGCTGAAAAAAAGTGAAAAGCTTTTGTTTTGGTCAGTGACCACTTCTTTTGTTCTAGTTATCAATTTTTGAAGCCACTGAGGTGATAAATCTTCATCCAGCTTCTGTTCAAATAATAAAGACACATTTTCTGTATATTGCTTTTCCTGGTAATATGATAGCTTCATTTTTACATAATGTCACTTCAGGATTTATAAAGTTGGAGACAATTAATTATAATATAATTATTGGATGGTGACTGGAGATCATTAATAATTGCACAGACTAACAGGTAAAGTTCAGAAAGCAAGGATAAAAAGAATGCTAAAAAAAATTTTTTTCCAATTGCTTTCATTAATAAATATTCATAAAATAGAGATTTGAACAGAAACTACGAGTGAAAATAAGCTGTATCCAGGCTGCAGCAGGCACTGACTGTAGTGAGGGTACGCTGGCTTGCACCTCCTGACAAGCTGGGGAGGGTTTTAAAGATCACTGCTGCAGCCACAGGGACGTGAGCCACAATCTGGTATAAATTTCAAGCAAATAAATTGCGCGCATGAATAAATCATAACAACGCAGGTATCGCGTAGAGCCCTCGGCTCTGCCCGTAGCCTTGCACAAGTCTGTGCGGTCAGCGAGCTGCTTGCTTTACCCATGAGCTCTTCTGCCTTTCCTGATGCAGGGCCTGGGTTTAGTGCTAACTGGGAAGTTCGCGAAAGCCTCGGCTATACCTCAGTGATGGAGCGCTGATTACACCCGGCACGTGAACGCAAAGGTCCTGTTCTGTAACCTTTATTTGACTTTGAAACGTGCATACCGTCGCAGGCGGCTTTCGAGCTGAATGCAATCTGTTTCCACTGAAGGCAAGCAATACTGGAAATATGATTACAATAATTGTATTATGAACGTGGTATTGTCCTGATGAAGCGAAGGGCTCCAAAATGTAACTGATAAAATTGTAGCTTTGACCTCCATCCTCAGCTTAAAAAACTTGATACAGTTCAAATATCACTCTGTATTAGCCTCGTTAGTGCAAAAGCCGGCCTAATAGTTCAATCCCCGCTCCCCTGAGTCACTTCACGAGCAATATTCATGCAAACAAGAGCTTGTGGGAGGGGAGAAACAGGATCCAGCTTTTGATGTCTGTTTAGAGCGCAAAAGACTAAATCATGCGCTGTCACAGTTCCATCAATTCCCCGGAGTCAGAGCAGCGGAGAACTGGATTCAAAATTCCTGTGTGAACAGGCTGGGGCAAATTCGTGGTCGATGTAAATTGTAACTTCCTTGGCTCTGTTTGACTTGCTGAAACTGATAAATTGAAGGCAGTTTGCATGGCATGAGGATCCATCCCCTTCATGAATATTTATACAATAAATGAGAAAGTTATAGTAATTTAAAAAATATTTTAATATGGCCTTCCAAATCATACAGAACATAGCAGACCCCTTCTACTTTGTTTTCTCATCCTCTGGCTTTATCCAGGTCCTAATCTGAACTTCTCAACTGAATATGGGAAGAAACGTGTAAATCGTACTGGTCCTACCATTAGCTTCAGCTTGCAGAAGTGCCGTTGATGCAGACTTCTGCATTTATTTTGGGTGGAAAGTGTCTATTTAAATTGTGAGATCAATCGTCAAATTAGATGTGTGACTGCACACATCGTCCCAGTGTTTATTTTCTTTTCTGGCACACTTGTGGCTCTTTGGGTTTGAAGAATGTAACTCAATTGGAATGAGCCTCGGTGATAAAATGGTCATCACAGAAGATGTCTTTGTGTTGTTTTGAAATGTACTATTACAAGGCATTTTAATAAACTTTGTTTTTATTTTCCTTGATTAATAACACATTTGCTTGTGAATTTTCTGGGATGTTTGATTCATGGTCTTTCCTTTCTTTTCCTTAGAACTCCTTGGTGGCAGCAGCCTACAGGAGGCCTTATGGGACTATCCCATGGCGATCTGACCTGGTTCTGGCTTTGTCCAAGTAATTTTAGTCGCACTAACACTTTTGACCCCTGGTGTCATTGATAAGCTCCAGAGCACCGAGTGCTGGGTCAAAAAAGTTTTGAAAGATCTACAGAAAACGAAATGCTTAAAGCCATGTGATTGATATTTATTTGCTTTAAATATAGAAACTAATACCCTCTCGCTTTCTCTTTTCTGCATACTTACACAGACAGATTTTTTTTTTATTGGTAGTAGATTCATTGCACATATTAAACCTTATCCCGTGATGTAAAGGAGGATAATTCTGTTTCAATCTTCTCTGTTCAATAGCTGATACGATTTTTATGACTTCCTAAATCAGCCGCATGATTTAGGAGGAAAGCCACGGAGCGTTGTGTAAGGCATTAAGCAATGGCAGCTGATCACTTGTACTAATGTGGTTTCACTATAAAACAGTCATCTTCTTTTGATTGGCATTTGCCTTTCATAGAATTGTTTGGCTGATGCAGTGCTTAATAGTTTCATTTTCTCCGTGTTCCTTTTTTTTTTTTTAAGTTGAAACTGGCTTTTATCTTTAAGCTGTTTTTATAAAGCAGAAAACTGCATTCCTTTGAACTCATCCTCTGATGTCATAAGAGCTGGGAGCTGACATGAATTACACTGTGAAAATACTGACTTTTAGAGTTAGGTACCAGCGTGTACTAAAATACGGTAAAGCATGTTGCATTCGAGAATAGTTTAAACACGCTATTATTAGTGGCAGGCTCTTTGGTTTGAACGCCTTTGATAAGTGAAATTAGCACAGTGTTTTTCCAGCCTATGTACGGTAAATTCTTTTCCCTTTTGGGGTCAAAAACTATAAATATTAAAGAAAACTCGGAGTGTCGCTATTTGCAAGGTTACGATGTTTGTTATTAGAGCTGTGGAGTGTGTTCAGTCTTTTAGGCGAGAGAGCATGAGGCACCCATGAAAGGACAGGAAACATCTATATTTGCTGGCAGCGTGCCGACATTTAACATATTGCTCGCAGTGCCATCCTGATGGCACTGTGGGGAAGGCCGGTTCAGCTATGCAGTAGGAAAACATGCCAGCAGATCTATATTTCATAACATAGCTCGCCCAAGTCAGCCACGAGTTTAAGTTAATTAGACGAGGTTCTTTGCGGGAAGCCCGTCGTGCGGACAGCTAACAAAACCTGGGGCTGTGCGGCGGAATTAGGTCCCTCATCTTAATCCTCTCCCAGGAGAAGCAGCGAAATGCAGGAAGCACTTTACATAAGGCTTCCTCCGGGACCCCCGGAGATGTCCCACAGAGAAGCCTGGTTTTAATGCTGCATTCCTTAGCACAAATAAAGCCCAGCTTTACATGGGTACTCCTGGAAGCCTTTGAAAAGAGGCTGGTTTTGTATCCTACTACATAGGTACAGTGAGGCGGGAGGGACAAGTAGTTTTTCCCTCATAGTTGGTTTTTTTTTTTAAACAGTGGAATTGTGCCATACAGGAAGACCAAGTGGACTTTAGATCCTAAGCAGAATAAGAAAATTGTATAATGCTGTGCTTGCTGTAATGGAGGCTGAATTTGCCACCACTAATTTCCACCTACGTGTTATCGTATCGGCTCTCTATCTGCTACTTGTATGAAGAGTTTTGATTCCATCAGGCAATTTTACTGATTGTGTTAATAAAGATTACTCTTCCCAAGAGTATATAGAAAGCCTGGAGATGCTTTTAATCTTCATGTTTGGTTTATCCAAAGAAAAAAGATCCAACCAACCAAAAATCCTTCAGCTTTTTCTTTTTTTGAATCTGGTCCATAGCTCCTGGAACTAACTAAAACAAGAGGAAAAGAAACCCAATGCATTTGTAAATAATTCCAATTAAGAATAGCAGATTTGGCTGGCTGAGAATGCCTGGGCTGCGTATGGAAGCAATTCGCCGGGCTCCGGCCACCCTTGTCTGACCCAGCCGAGCGCAGGCTGGTCCCCCAGGTCCCTGCAGGGCAGCGAGGAGGGCGGGCACCCAGGTCTCCCTGAGGACCCTCGGTGCCGAATGTTGGTCACTTGGAGCACAGCCGTCCTGCCTCCGTGGGGTCTGTGCCGCGGGCACGTTCCAGCTCTCTTTGCTTTGGAATAACAGGGGGAGCCTCACACCCGCAGCGGGGATCCCTGCGCCCGTCACCCACACAACCGATGTAGTAACTTAATCTGAGAGGCCGTCGGTGGATGCAGATGTGTGGAGGAAAGAGCAGGGGGCAGGAACTGGAGAGAACTGCTCAGCGGGCTGAGCCACACAGCACGGAGTGAGGGTCAGCAGCACCGACGGGACCCCCTGAGGTTTTGCCTGTTCTGCCCAGGCTGGGCTATACCAAGGGGGGAGCTGCCCCCGCTGCGCAGCCACACAGGACCGTGACGAGACGTAATGCCTGGAAACAGTGCAAACATGTCGCTATGAAGCGATACGGAGGGTATATTGGCGTGTTAAGTAGAAATAATCATTTAAATAATAATTGCACAGCCGCTATCAGTCATCTTCATCGATTGCTTCTAGCCAGAAGCAATTATCTCTGATAAAGATTTCTGCTGTTTGGAGGCAGGCCTGGGTTTGAAACCACAAGATCAAGTGATTATATTCAAAGGAAACCATTGTTACTGGAAGAACCGACAGGAGCATCTGATGCAGTATTCTGCTCTTCTTTCCTGCCCTGTGTTGCTGCTTGGCCACATCCAGAGTGAGCCGGCTCTTGAGCTGCACTCAGCAGGAGGACACAAGGACGCGGAGTTTGCTCACAAAGGTTTCCCACCCCTCCATCTCCATCCTCTTCCTCATCCCACCTCCTCAGGCTCTTGGCCACTAAAAACCAGTAGATTAACGCAGGCCGCTCAAAAGAAAACACTGGTAAGGAATGGTGTTAAGTATGCTTTGATATTTTTGAGAGTCTTTAATTTTTACCTTGATTTTCTAAAATTTCGTGTCAAGATAGTGTGAAAGACGTGAAAAAATTTCATCTCTTTTTCTCCCAGAACAGAAGGGGAAAAAAAAAAAAGGAAGAAAATACTGTAAGAAATAACCAAATCCAGGAAAGGCAAAAAGAAAACAACTTCTGAGATGTTTTTGTAGAAATGGACTGTTTGGAGGGACAAGACTTGCATGGTTAGAAAGAAAGAAGGATGGGAATTATTAGGAGGGAAGAAACAGTGAGAGATGAAACCAAGAAAAAGGAGATTGGAAGAGTGTGGACAAAAGTCAAGACGTAGCAAGGGTGGAGCAGATCCACACTTGGAGGCCCCAGGGTACCACTCGTGGCTCCGGAGTCGATGGTCTGCCATCACCCACCTCCCTAAGCTCCCTGACAAAGTCATTCCAGTGGGGGAGCGATAATTTTCGTCTTCCCCAAACCACTCAAATTTTCGAGAAAGAATAATCCACAAGAGCAAATAAAGGGGAGGAGGTCAGTAGAACTTGCAGGCTCAGTTAATTCGTAAGAAAAGAAGGCAGGAGCAGTTGAGAGAGGGGAAAAAAACCCCAGGGAAGGAGGGATATGTGTCTGTGCTTGGTGGTGGAGGGAAAGACATTTATCTGGAGTCATTTTGCTGGGATGTGCCTGGCACGGGATATAGAAAGAGAGAAGTGGGAAGTCAAGCCTGAATGTACTGGTGAGGAGAGACCTGTCAGAAGAAACTCATGAGAAAGAGATTACAATTAGGAAGATGGGAAGGCTTTGAAGAGCCTTTAAAGTAAAAAAATGAAGACAAGTGGTGAAGTGTGGCAGGAGAAGCCTGTGTCTCTGCTGCCCTTTCTTTCTTTGCTACACTTGCCCTGAGAGTTAGAAAAGAAGATGGGAGCTCTGTATGTGGGCTGAATTTGTGTTTAGGTGTGTATTGGGAGTATTCAAGTATTTAAAGCTGGGAAACAACGCCTAAGCTGCATGAAAATAATCAAATCTTTTTTACCCTCTTACACCATCTTAAAGAAGGTTACAGCAAGAAACCCGTTTTCTCTTTTCATCCATTAAATCTCATGCGATATTTTTTCACCGTCCCCTGAGCTACACATCCTGCCGCTCACGCTGGGGTCTGTGTTCTTTGGGCATCCAAAATTCCCCGAGAACCCTTTCCTACCTGTTTTCTAGATCACAAATGGGCTTTAGCCTTTTCTCGGTAGGAGCATAGCACCAGCCAACTGCTGAGTCTTTCTAATACGTTTTCACATAGCAAGGAGGGTTCTTGAAGAGCCCCCTCCAAAAACCCAAAGCTCTGTCACCGGAGAAGGATGATCCAGACTCTGTGGGTGCTGGATTTGGGGGTCTTCTGAGCCTCCCCAGCTCCTGCTCAGGCAAGACCAGACTTCACTTGTAAGTCATCAAGTATTAATCACTCCAATGATCCCTCTAAAATTATCCTGCCGTGGTTCAGCACTGCTCTTTGCACTGGGGGTACGGTTGTGCGGAGCCACTCGGCAGAGGGGATTTACAAAGTCGGGGAGAAGTCCGTGACCTCCTGAGAGCTACAAGCAGCAAATCGCTGTCAGAACCCCTCTCTGCTGTTGCAGTGGGTGGATGTGTTACATTAACCCATCACTTGTGCGTAGTGAAGACATCTTCAGGGGGGGAAATAAAAAAAAGTCAAGGCAGCTGAAGAGCGTTGCTTTCAACAGGTCATGGCCCAGCAGGGAGAATGGGCTTCAGTCTTGGCTCCTGAAGAGGTGCCTCTGGGGACTGGAAGCTTTTCCTTTACAATTTGAAAACCTGTGTTGTGTAAAATCGTTTAATACATAGTAGTCTCTTGATTTTAAAGTGGATAATCATCACTGAGCTTTAAATACACAGAGACTGTTGTTGGAGCTACAGATTTTCGTTGTTAACACTAAGGTTAAATATTTATTCTGGATAAAGATGATGTAGTAATATGGGGAAACACCTGTGATTGAACTGCTGCCATAAGGATCTCGCACCGTACACTTCGACGGACAATGTTTTTACAAACCTCACTATTCTCAGCGGTAAATAATTTTAATTCTTTTCCCACTTCTTTTGTCTCAC
>NW_009726784.1:0-234 GCF_000703405.1 Apaloderma vittatum
GCCGCGCTGCCCGGGCGGCCGCCGAGCAGGTAAGGAGCCGCCGCCGAGTTTGCTCGAGTTTGGGTTCGGGCGCGTCCCCGCCGCCTCTCAGCCACCCGCGCCGACTTTGAAAGAGTCCGAGTTGCGCCTTTTAGTCCGTGTGTGAGACGGGCGAGATGTGCGTAAGGCTCGCCGCGCTCCGCAGTCTGCAGTTACAGCGCGGCGGGGCCGGCTGCCGTTTGTTAAATAGGAAAA
>NW_009726784.1:265-38351 GCF_000703405.1 Apaloderma vittatum
TTGGGTTACAAGTGCCGGTCAGTGGGTGACCTGCGATCACCAAGCCTCAGACAGTGCGTCCGGCCCGTGAGTTTAATCTGCTAGACCCCTAGATAACGTGGCGTTTGTGTGGTCGAGAGGTATTTGTAAATAGCTGGGAACGGGCAGGGCTCTCCGCTGGGCTGCGTGTATTTACAGGGCGGCATGCCTGTGTCTGTCTCCCCCCGCCCAGGGGTTTTACCTTCTTCTTTGTTAGTTACAGTCAAGCCTAAACTGGCCTGCAGCAAATATGTAACGCCGAGCCGTGCAGAAAGGATCGCAGCGAGGCAGGGAGGGATGACATCTGCTCTCATTCCTGGTGTGGCGAAGTCAATGAATTTTTAAGATCTCAAACTAGCTCTCTTTATCGGAGCGTATTTGGGACAGGCGTTACATAATATATGCGTGGTATGTGGATATAACGTGTACGGGAGCTTTCCTATCGAGAATGTTTTATCTCGGATTTGCATAAAATAACCATACGTTTTCATTGTAAGTAACTCTTTGGCTCTTTGTAACTTTAACAAGGTGAGTGACTGGTAAGGACTCGGATTCTGTATGTTGTTGCCCAGAAAGTTTTCTGGGGGTTTTGACATGGAGCCTGAAGCCTGAAAGAAATACTTTTGCCAGAAGCCGATTCTTTTTTCTTTAAATTCTGTGCAGATAATCGCTACAGAGCTTGGTTATTCTGGAAGCACTGTTATATATTGAAGTTTTTTAGAGTTTGGAAAAGTATACGTATAAAATGGCTCCCCCCAAATCACAAGTCACCACCTGCCAACCTCCATATTATGAGAGGAGGTAGTCAGGACTTTTTGGGGAGAGATGTGAGGGGAAGCAGTCCCCAGCAGGGACTGCTCTCTGGTTACCCAGCTGAGAGTGTACTATTACGTATGGGTGACAAAATATAGATTATACAGCTTTTGCTCTTGCCCTCTGGGGTTCTGTAGCTGACATTTAGTACTTGTTACATGGTGTAGAATAAAGCCTGTGTTGATATTATAGTAATGCAAATAAACTTTAGGCCGTGTTCTGTTATTGGCAGTACTTTCTTGAACTTTTTTTTGGTTTCTTCAGGAGGCTGTGCCAGAGTTGCTTACAGGCAGAGGGCACTTGTGTGTATCTAATGGGTCACAATACAGAAGTTGGGAGCTTTGCAAACTTACGGTTTGAAGCACAGCCCATTGGCTAAAAGATAGTCCTCAAAATCTGTGGCAGAGCTTGTGACCATGCATTTGTGTGCAAGAAGCTTGAAAGCACAACTGGCTCCACACGACCTCAGAGGATCTAGCGGTGCAGACAAGGCCAGAGTGAGGACTGTGGGACAGATCTCAGTACTGAGCAAATTGTATGTGCGTTATTCTTACCGTTTAAACATGTCTTTTAAATGTTTCTGTAAAAGTAGCAGAAGTCGCTCTGATGCGGTGTTGTTCATGAGGGCTAAATAGCAACCAAAGTTGATATTAATGACTGACTTTTCTCCTGGTCGTTTCTGTCCAGCAGAAGCCCATGAGTGAGTTATCGTAAGTTAGGTATAGAAGGGCTTTCTAAGAAATAAGTCTGCTTTTGTACATTTAGCAAATTAGCTTGGCCACCAGTGGCTCCTCCAATCTTGGAGAAAGTATTTAATATAAAAAAAGTTGTCTACATAACTGTAACTCTGTGGTTTCCTTTGTCTATGTTTGGTTTGTACCGCTATAGTCAAAGGGGTCTGCTCTTCATTCTGTTTCTTGTCATATCCAGTGAGGCTGTGTTTTGATTAAATGTTACTTCAGCAGCTCATTTTAATATGGTTTTAAGCTGAGCATAGATACATGTGGTGTGAAAAGTGTACTTGAGCTCCAGCTCCTCAGCTGGAAGTAAGTCCTTCTCTGTAGCAGCTGGAGGATGGTTTTTAAACTGCTGGTAGTATACAGAGCTAAAAAGTTTTCAGCAGGCAGTGCTGCTCAGTAGCATGTGGGTCCTAGTCCTGCAAAGACCCACCCATGTGCTTAAATTCATGCTCATGAATAGTGCTTTTGAAACCACAGAATTTCTTTTATATGCATAATAATAAACATGTATACAAGTCCTTGCAGGAGCCAGACTGTAATACATAGTATGCAGGATATTTGTGCATGTGTATCCAGCTCAATTACAAGAAGATTTCAGTAACAGATTAATTTTTATGCCGAGCAGATGCCATAAAAGTCTTTATATGTCTAAGTCCATCGTGAACTGCAGTGTGCCTTGGCCTATTATACTTTGTGGAGTTGCACTGGAAAGCTCCATTACCCAATGAATGTTCCTCCTGTAAGGAGTATGCTTGTGCACAAGATTCTCTGAAATGTGATGTGGAAAGGTCCAGTTCCATTGGTGAAGTCTACTGGTTGTCTATTCAGAGACTTTGTGAAAGCTGCTGACTTTATTTAAAATAAAAATTAGAGCCTGAAAGGACTGAGGTGGACCTGAGCTGAAGTCTAAGATCATGATAAGTAAAAAGTATGATTTTGGTTCCACTGTCTAACCCCCTCCTCCTGCACCTGGTGCAGGAGACCTCAAAACTCAGTGTGTACTTGTAGCGTCCTCTGGTTGTGCGGGATCCAGTCTGTGTCCAGAGCCAGTGTGGCCTGTCCTACACAGGTGCCCATCTTCTGCCTGAAGCCTTCTGCTTTGCTGCGCGCTTGAAGCTGAAAAGGTGATCCTCGAGGAGACATCTCACATGCTCTGAAGGAATAGGGCTCCTCACGAATGTGGAAATAGCCCCGAGAGCAGGATCTGCAGTCCGTGACTCTTCCTCTTTCCTCTGGGCTGTAGGAAGGAGTGAGAACTCTGAAGTGTGAAAGGTTCAATGATTTGAATGTCTGACTGTCCAAAAGCTGGCATTTAGTGGCTTTGTCGGGTTGTGGGGGTTTTGTTGACTTGGTCTTCATCTCTTTTGTGAAATGTTGTGGTTCTGAGGTGCTAACATTACATCTCTGTTTTTGGGTTGTGTGAATTATTGGGATGGTTATTTTCTTTTTTCCTGTCTCTTGATAGTATTTGACTAGACTGTCTGGTCTTTGGGGATAGTTGGGGGTTTATTTCGTTTTCTTACAGTAAAGCTACCTGACAAAACGGAGTTTATAATTGAAACATCTGGATAGTTTTGTAGTGATGAGCAACTGGAACACAATATTGGAGTTTACTGATTTTTTTTTTTTTTTAAGCTAAAAGGTATAACTTCTCTGACATGTATGAGGAATCAAAATTATTATTGATGTTACTATTTTTTAGATGAAAATCAGGTTTGGCTTTCCTCGTTAAAGGTGTACATACTATACAATGGCTACATGTGAAGGTTTTGAAGGGTTAGGAGCATTTTAATTTCGTTGTCTTCAACTTTCAATGTCCATGCATAATATAATGAAATTTGGCCCAGTTTTAGTGATCAGAAAGATAAGACTGTGGTCAAATAAAGGTACTGTAACTACGCAAATGCAGTGCCTTGCTGTTTGAATGATGTTGATTGGTAATATTGGGTTGAGATGCTGAGGAAAGTAAAGAAGGCTTTAAGATTTCTCTTCAAAGTGTTTCTCAAAGTCAGCAAACCAATGCTAAAAGTGCTACCTGGAATAAAGGATACAAGACTATGGGACAGCACAAAACATGTAAAAGGAATGTATGTATTTGTTTTAAAATATATTTCCCATGTATCATTGCTGCTGTAATAAGCAGTTGTACATATTATAGTCAACTATACCTGCGCAACTTCTGAACATACATACGGGAGTATAAACTGGGCACTAACCAAACATAAATTTAGATGATAAGAAAGGATTTCTAACTGAAGGATTACTCTGGAAGGAGTTGGGTATGTGACGTGTTGGATGGGTGATGTCCTGGGAGGAACACTGACCTACAGCTCTCCTGTGGTGTCCTGCAGACTTTGTGACACTCTTGTATTCTGTTTATGTGAAGAGTTCAGATATTGAACTTTGCTTAAAACCAAGCAAGTCTTGATCACAGCAGCTCTCCCTTCTAGTTCTCAAAGAGTGTACTTTTTCTTACAACTAAGAATACTTTTGTGTGTGTGTCAGTAACAATGTAAACCTTAAATTACCATGTGATGTAGAAACAACTCTGAAAAGAGGGTGGTGAATGTGTATGTTGGTGATCTAATAAACTAGATGAATGATGGTGTGCCAAAACTTGCTAATGATGCAAAAGTATTTGGATTAGGCAAGACTGAAGAAGACTAAGAAATTGTAAAGGGAATCCAAGAAAGTTGGGTAAAAGGGAAGCGTAGCAGATCATGTTGATAAATTCAAGAATATGCATGTTAGATGGAATAATCAAATTACTTGTTCATGTTACTGGATTGTAAATTAGCTGTATTTATTAAGGTCGGGAGGAAGATTTCAACAAAGATTTATTTGAACTTATGGCCGTGACAGAGAGGTTGGACTCGATGATCTCTAAGGTCCCTTCCAGCCTAGGCCATTCTATGATTCTATGATTAATGCTTAGCATTGGGCAGAAGAAAATGCTACAGTCATTGTACAATGCTGTGTTAATAACACAAAGGACGTTATTGAACTTGTACTCAAATTCACATGGAGTAGTCAATTTTTAATCTCCTATGAAAGAAGAGAGATATTCATATGAGGTTGAACTGAATGTGCTGCTGTAGCTTTGTTTCGAGGAGGTCAGTTAGAGGAGATAGGATATATGTGTGCAGAACAATGTTTGGCCATTAATCGGTACTAATTCCATTATCTGTGGATACAATGACTAGTTATAGGGTGTACTTTGAAAGACAATATATATAATACCCATAAACCCCCATTTGTTTAGAAAATACATTTAATTGTAGTACTTGGTGCCAAAGAAAAGCATATAAACTGAGAACCTGGTAAGATGAAAAAGCAAACTGTTCCTAGGGACAGGAGTAACAATCACAGCTACAGCTGAAAGGATGTTAACTGTGATACTCTAGGGCATAAATCACACTATTCTGATGGGGATTAAGAAATTTACTTTAGGACAGATCACGCTGTTAATGTCTACTGTGATATTTCATAGCTTTTTTTCTAGCGGACATAGGGTGAGCTGCTGTTAGGAACAGAATGTCAGACTGATGATTTGACCCACTGTAGCAATTTAATTTCTTATTGTACTGTCAATGATCATGGCTTAAAGTAAATACGAATGTAGATGGTATCAAAAGATTTCTTTTTTTTATGTATGTACAGGCTTCATAGAAAAAGTATGTTGGACTTTAAGTCCTTAACACAATAAAGTCTGATGTTTTGATTTATTGAGGCATGCTCTACTGCAGCCTGGGCCAGTGTAGAGAAGAACAGAAATAACCATTAGGCTTCATTTAAAAGGCAGTTAGCATTGGTATCTATTATTAATTGATTTTTTTATGATGATCAGTAATTTCTAGTATGTGTTTTAATAGACTAGGAATATTTTGTAGATTTTGTAGTAAATGCAAATATTTTTGAATTCCGTAACAGAATGGTAGTTGTGTGTCTGTGACAAAGACGTGGTCCATTTTCTAGAGGTAACAAGATTTTCTCTAACTTAGGGAGCCTTTCAAAGAAAATATTGTCAAAGCAATAGTGTAACAATGCTATGGAATTCTTGCACATCTGTAAATTTTAATCTATTGCAGAAGAGAGAGTGGGGAAAAATTGATTTAGTAGCAGACACCGTGACTGATCTAATAATACCTCATGTTAATGGATTAGTGTATGGAGGTTATAACACACTTAAGCTTTATCTGTAGAAGTTTCAGAAAACTATACTAAACCCAAAGTATAAAAAGCGAAGTCTTTCATAACTTTGAGGTGGTCTGATCAACCGGAATGAGCTCTCTTATAGGCTGCCTAGCACCTGTCTAGAAAATAAAATCTCAACTTCTGACTTCCCTGTTGAAAAGGCTGAAGCTGTTTTGAAGGTAGCCTAGCACTGCTTTTCTGAACTCAGAAAATAAGGTTTAACAGGAAGGACCACATTTAGGAAGATGCATAAAAGTAATGCCTTCTTTGGGGATATTAGTGCCCGTCCATTGAACTTTGGGCTCCTTCAGAGCGCAGCTACCCAAGGACACCGGGTAGGGCCTTGGCCCGGGAGAAGTTGTCTGTGTCAGAGAAGCGTGAGGTTACCAGTAGTTGTTTTAACTTGTGTTTGTGCGATTCTTTCTTGTTTTTACAACTGAGAAAATAGTTTGCATTCCTCAGGTTTTTTAGATTAGCTCTTATCATGGAACTCCCTCTTTTGAGAGGAGGCATTCACTACCTTGTAGATAAAATGCCTTTAGCATTTTATTGATGATGATAATTAAGCCGGGTTTTTGAACAAGCCTGGGCAAAACTGAGGGACTTTGCCAATCAGAGATTCAAGCCCGATCTCATTTTTGATGTCTACTGCTACATGCCATTTTTATTTCAATCTCTTCTCTCAGCCCTTTCATTTATTCTTTCAAAGCAAAACTGTATCCTGTTGGTCGTGGAAACCTTACATTTTCTGAGTATGTGATATGCAGTGCTTATCTCAGGTGCTTTAAAAGCGAGACAACAGGTAAAGAAATGTCTACACGAAACTTTGTGCCTTTTGTTTACCAGGACAGAGGAAGAGGAGAGGGAAAAACTGTATAGTGGCCTAATTCCTCTTGTGCTGAGGTGGAGTAAAACTTTTGATTCCTTTGGTTGGAGCAGACCTTGGAAGTTTTAGCCGAAATATAGGAAACAGATTTCTGAGGAAACATGGTTTCTCCCTTTAGAGCTTTCGAAAATGTTTGTAATGAACAGACCTGCCTCAGGAGGAAGAATCCTGATGAGCTTTGGGGATGATGGGAATTTATTCCAAAGATCCTGAAAACAGGCATCTGAAATGATTTCCCCCCCCCTGCCCCTTTTGGCATATTTTAAGAGCTACTGAGTAGGACTGCTGTCTGTTTACATTCCTCACAGTGCTGTGAAGATTCAGTCTGTTTAGGAAAGCTTTGGTCAGTTTACCAGATAAAGAAGTTGGCTGCTAACTTAAGGAATGGCTGATGCAGTCCTTGGCTGGTAAACAGAAATATTAAGAGAGGTTCAGAGCTCTGGTAGGTTAAGAATGGCGGGTGGACAGGGCAAGTTTCTGCTTGTGAATAAAACTCATGTAGGCATATTTGAGTAAAGGTCCTGTGATCCCTTGCAGCTTTGCCAAGGCTGTGTTGTGGGAATGTGTGACAGCGGAGGAAACTAATTCCAGTATTGATACTTGTTTGCTGCTGCTGCTTCCCCTTTTATTGTGGTTCTTTGTGAGAACAGAGAAAGCCAATGTCAGGGTTTTCTTGCAAGTTTTCTTCCATGTGTCTCTGTTTGGTAGCTTGGTGGCCACAAATGCTTTTATGCATAGTTGGAAATCTTGTTCATAAAATAAAACTGAAATATTTGCAGGAGAGCATTGCTGAGACAGGTTGGCATTTAGCATCCAAACATGAAGTATGTTCATTGCCAGTAGATTTCACTTCCAGTTTTTTATAATAACTTTCTTTCTGACAAGTGGCAAATAAAAGCCGCCATTTAAAGTTGAAAGTCATTTCTGGGTGTCACATCTTATAGGACTTTTGGTATGTAGTTTAATGTTTCGTACTAGTTAATGTTATGTAGAGCAAAGTGTTTAAATAGAATGCTGCATATGGAGAGCTAGATTTCATTTAATAGATTTTTTTTAACTCCTTTCTATGTTACAGAATGTGCAGGGTGATTTACAGATACAAAAGACATAATATGTGTCTTGAATACAGTCTAAGAAAGAGGAGAATAAATGGTTTGGTGCAATAGACACATGTTATGTCAGGGAAACCTGGCACATGTCTGAGGATTTTAGTTTCTTTGGTCATAGCCTGCCTTCTTCTAGAGCTGGTTCATTTCTCAGAAGTTTTCCTGGTTTCTGTATTTAACTGGTAATTTGTCAGAAACATGTGCATTTAAATATACAAATTTAGGAAGGTGCATTTCCTGCAATTTTACAGTTCAGTAATTGAGAGACCATTGTTTCAGAAGGGAATTACTGATACCACTTTGGGATCTGACCTTATGAAGTGACCCTGGAGCTGGAATGGAGGGAGCCATGTGCAAGGAGAATACAACAGCCTGGATTATGACTTCTTTACTTGCCAGATGTTAATTTTACTCCAGCTCTTCTAATCCTTTGTTGCTGGTGTAGTAACCTAAACCAGTTGCTCACGGAACAACTCTGAGCTTTTGTAGTGTACATTTGCATCTAACTCTTTACTGCTCAGAGGTAAGTGATTAATGTGGGTAGGATGTGCTCTAAAAAACCATTAAGCCTTGCCCGATGATGGCCCAGTTGTTTCTTCTGATGTACAAATGGGTTTATCCAGCAAGACATTCTTAACAGTTTTCCTAGAAGCTGACTTAGGTATGAAGGTTGTCACCCCTGCAGTAATTAATCTGTAAAAACATCTGATAAGGGGTGGGGACACATGGGAGACAATTAGTCATTTTGTTCTATTAGTCAGTAATGTCAGCATCTGCTGATTTTGCATAAGGTTGCTTTCCTACTTTTGTATTTTCAGCTTGTGTTGCACTAGAAGTTTGTTAACATGTAGCTTAACTTTCGCCATAGCTTTGTTTTCAGAGTCCTTGACAAGCACCACTAACTCTCTGCATACAGCTGTGAAATTTTGTGCTTTCTTCCCCCTCACTATATGCTGAAATAGTCAGGAGTGGCAGGACTGTGAGCTTGCAATAATACAGTAACTTTCATGCAAATAAATCTGTTAAATGAATGGGGTATTCAACAAACTTCAGAAAACACTGTCCGCTGTTAAATACCACTTAATTTTACCTTCTCTATTCTCTGTAGTAGTGTGGATTTATAATGTAGGGAGTTTTTTGTTTGTGATGGTATCCAAAAAAGTGCATTTCTCAGTCTCTTTGTGTTGTATGCAGCAGTCCAACAGAGCGACAGAGGATATGACAATGATGGGGAAGGATATCCTCAATTATTCCGTTATTTGCTTAGGATGAAAAAAATGAACCTGTGCATGTTTATCTTAAAAAGGCTTCTCACCATAGCTTGAGAGAGCTGTGGCTGCAGTTCAGAAAGCAGAACGTGTTAGTTTTGTTGCGTGCCTTTTACAAAGGTTAAAATATGGGAATTAAAATACCATTTAAAACTTACATGTTTGAAAAGGCCCTTTGATAATACAGTGAATAAAATAATTTGTTACGATTAAGGCAGAATCTAATTTGTTTATCAAGAAAAACTTCCCAATAATGAGATCTGTGATTTATTGTATTAATCTCTCAGGAATAGTAGTTACGCTGTGGGGACCATGTTAAAAAAGCACTAGACTGTTCACTAGAGCATTCAGTGAATTTTTTTTAAAATTAAAACCATGTGATATTAGTTCCAATGCTCGCTTTTTTTCTTGCAGCTCTGTTAAGGGTGAAGATGAGCTGGGTTACTGAACTTGGAAAAAAGTCAGGTGGTGTTTGTTTCTTTGTGTAGTTTTTTTTTTATTTTTGCTGGGGCATTTAATGCATGTTTTTTAGCAAATAATCTGGTAAAACAGCAGTATAAAACTAAACTAGGGATCTTTAAGTAAATAGCTTTAGCATTATAACGTTTCGTGGCCTTCATGAGCCAAGTGATCTTCATTGCAGTATTTCATACATTTGTACCTGTACCTAGATACACACTTTATTTTTTTTTATCCTGAGGCATTTGACAGGCCAAGTATTCATTCACCCATGTAGATTCCTGCCCTGGCTGTGGCTGTCTTGAGGCATGATATTTCACACTGGCTACGCCGGGTACTTTGTACACCAGGCTTCATTGACCAGCTTTCATCAGACATCGTTGGACCTGCTCGCCACTACATGCTTTAAGCAAGGTACTAAATTCATCTCATGGAGAACCAGTGTGGATAGGGACTCTTGATGACTTAAATGTAAATTTCCTTCGGTGCTGTCTTGGTGAAGTTATTTTACTCGTATGGATGGTGATCTTTGTGTACAGGGGTCAAACCTAAAAGAATTTGGTCTGTGTAATGAACTGGTAGTGCTGGGTGTCAAGTGCAGCGAAAGGAACTGAGCACCAAACAATGCAGAATCTGTTTGGGATGATGTTGGCAGTGTTGGGTGTTCTTTAAGTCTTTATGGAGTGAGTTCTGTGCCTTTTAGGAAAAGAGATTGAGGGAAAGGTGAACATTTGTTGTTTGTTTGTTTATTTTTTTAAACATAATGTGTATCTCATCCCCATAATGGTAGAAAAATACAGGAAACGCAAATTAAGGTTGTAAAATATCAAAGGTATATAGCTTAAGAGTAGTTCTGTCAACTGATGAAAAGCATTAGTCTGCAGTCTCCCAAATGTGATGTGCTTTATTACAGGCTGTGTATTATCGCATTGTGTTTTGCTATCACCACAACTGTTGTGGCATTTTGCATTGGAAAAGTGGTGCCTAGACGTGGCTGTAGGCTTTACCACTGCAGTTTATACCTCTCAGGAGTTAGAAATGTGTCAATGAAAAGTCCCCTTGGTATTTAGGAGACTTTGAAATGCTGGATCAATCATAATATTTTCATAGAATCATGCAATAATTTTAGTTGGAAAAGACCTTTAAGATCATTGAGTCCAACCATTGAACCAGCCCTACCAAGTCAAACACTAAACTGTGTCCCTAACTATGACATCTACTCATCTCTTAAACCCCTCCAGGGATGGTGACTCAACCGCCTCCCTGGGCAGCCTGTTCCAGTACCTGACAACCTTTTCAGTGAAGAAGTTCCTCCTGATACCCAACCTAAACCTCCACTCGTGCATCTTGAGGCCATTTCCTCTTGATTTTTTATTGCAATATTTGTCTGTATATGCCTTTAAAGACTACATGTCAAATACTTTGTATTATATTTTCACTGATTTATATGGTTTCATGTCTTGTTGATTTAAGAAATACAGCAATGAATGGTGGTTCTGATGGTCTGGTGGAAGTGTAAGCAGAAGATGTTATTGACTGTGTGGAAGCAGTTCATGTACTGAGTTTCTTTAAACACAGATGCGTTAGCTCATGAACAACAAGAACTTTACAGGGACAAACTGCAAGGTCAGAGGAAATTAAAAACAAAAGAAAGCCTGATTGCTATGTCTGCTAAGACTGAGCACTGATTACTTTATCCTTGTCCTTTTTGGATCATGGTGATGACAACTGTGTCTTATGTCCTCTGACCAGGTGGACTATAAGGCGTAGGTAATCGAGACTTTGTTAAGTTAAATTCAGACCTGAGGTAGTTATGGAGCAGCATAATTAGACAAAACAAGCTCAGAGTTGTAGGCAAGAGAAGGCAATACAATCCACATGGATTCTAAGATATGAAAGGTTAAGTGTTGCAGTTGGGTACATACTGGCATTGTAACATGCCTCACATCGTTAT
Source organism: Apaloderma vittatum (assembly GCF_000703405.1). Taxonomy (NCBI): domain Eukaryota; kingdom Metazoa; phylum Chordata; class Aves; order Trogoniformes; family Trogonidae; genus Apaloderma; species Apaloderma vittatum. Next base: position 11,704 of record NW_009726784.1, read on the forward strand.
GTTACGTGCTAGGAGAGTGGAAAAGTACAACTCAGTTATTCAAGACTGTAGTAAATCTAGTTAATACCTCATGCTTCTGACACGTCTGTCAGTGTGGTAATGTGATTGTTTACCTTGGCACTGGAAGCTTCAAGCAGGAAGTCCAGTTGGTGAGCACGGCATCCCAAAACCTCGGGGCTATGTTTACCAGCCCTATTGCTGCCAGCGTTACCAGCAGCCCCGCTGACCAAACCGGAGCATTCATGTGAGTAGAGGTTTGCAGGACCAGGGCACCAGTTTGGAACAGGAAATTGCATTTCCAAAGGTGAGTCTGTGAAAGGGGTCAGTAACTCTTGACAGCTTGTTGCAAAGTCAGTTCTCTTAGAGGTTTATTACTTGCAAAGTCAGTTGCTCTGATTTATTTTAAAACAAAAAGCTGTAGTGGTAAGACTGAGGTGCTTAACCCAAGTTCCTTTAGCATACTTTTTTACTGGGTCTGGGAATAAATAAACACCTAAAATAATCTCTGATTTTGTCATCTCTTTGGTAGCATGCTTGCTTCCTGTGTTAAAGAAGTCATCTTTAGATTAGCTGTGTTTCAGCTTCCTGTCTCACCAGGGTTTTTTTTCCATTATTTTTACAATCTCTTTCAGGAGGTACCAATGTCATGTTTCTGTAATAAAGATTTTGCTTAAATTATGGAGTAAGGTTTTGGCACATTGGAATTTTTTTTTTTTTTCTTCACTTTACTTGGTCTAAAATAGCTTTCTAACTCTAATACTTTCTCAGATTTTTTTTTTAATGGTAGATACTACTGCAGTAACGTGCAGGCTAAGAAAGTGTAATATGACTTCTGTCTGCAGTTTGTACAAAAAGCCGATCAACCTGTTTGTAGTTCTCTTACTTCTCATTCTCGCTCTGTGAAGGCTTTTGACTTGTTGTGTGATGTATGTGCCGTAGCAGTACTGTCCTTCACTGTGCCCAGAGATGGATGACTCCGGTTTACATGAGTCAAAAGAAGTCCTTAGCATGTGGCCTCAAGGTGTGGCTATTTTAGTTCGTTGCTTTTGGTTTGTTAGATGTCCGTGTGCCAGGAAGAGGGTAAACTCTTGTGTGATATCTCAGGTTGGACAACCAAAATGGCATGAGCTGTGTTGTTTACCAGCTCTAACCAACTGTCCTGCTACTTTTCTTGGCTTCTTGTGGGAAAACTGCTCTTGTTCAATAGATGAACCTTCAGCTGGGAACTCTGGCTAAGAAAATAAGTAAGTGAGATGCACAGTGTCATGTTTGGCTCATCTAGGGCACAGATATTTAATATCTAAGCCTTGAAATATTACATTTTAGCATATTCTTTTACTATTAAGTGTGGGAACTCTGGGCACTGAAAATAACTGATGTGCTGGATCTCGCATAGAGTCATAGAGTGGTTTGAGGTGGAAGGGACCTTCAGGTTCATCTACTTCCAACCCCTCTGCCATGAGCAGGGACACCTCCCACTAGCTGAGATTGCTCACAGCCCCTTCCAACCTGGCCTTGAACATGTGCTCATTTACTTCTCAAAGCAAAAGGTAAATCTAGACATGAAGTTTTAAAGCAAAAGACAGAGCTGAATTTTCAGAACAGTGCAGTAGAACTCCTCCAGGACAGTCCCAGCTTAGTTAGACCATGGGCAAACATTTTGCCATTGCTGCCTACCTGCCTCTGCCTTCTGTGTCCCTTATGGTTAAGTCTCATTCTCCATTAGTAACTGACCTTTGCTTGACAGAGTGTGTGTTTGCCTTAAGGCTGGAGAGATTGCAACTTTTAGTGTAAGTGCAGATTGAAGTAATACTTTTGAGTGTGAATGTCTTTAGACTTGTATTTAGGTTTTACCTCCCTGATTAAACTTTCTTTGGCTCCACAAATGCAGCTGCTGCCTTGCCAATTGATATTTCTTTGTGGATTTCATATCAACTCTTGTGTAGCTGCCACAGAGTATGCATTGAACTCTTTTTGTGTTCTTTTGTGTTCACATGTAATACTGAATTTAGGAGTTATGAGGACAATATTTTTTTGGTCATGGGTTTGGGGTTTTTTTTGGGGGGGAGGATGCTAAATAGATTCTTAATTCATTGCATGCTAATTGTTACCTAGATTTTTCCATAACAGTTTCTTTCTTTGTTCATTGATTCATTTAATGTGTCATCTAGGCTCTTTCTAAATATGCACCTGTGGTAGAATTATATGGCAGGGTTTGCACGGATCTGGCACCAGATTTCACGTTAATCTGCACGCTCAATTCTGTGTTTTCCAAAAGCTGTGAGAGAGGCACTGTGATATAAAAACTTGATCTTGCTTCATAATTATGCTTCTCCTCTATAGTTGTTGTCAATTTATTTGCTTCTAAGAGCTACGTATTATTTTAGTAAGTGACAGGCTTATATTTTGCATTTTTAAGCCCGTGACTGCGAGAACAAGTAGGCCCTTCCTTTCCCTGAAAAGATAGTTTGAGGATCATCCTAATTGGTTGCTTTCACTCTCTTGCCTATGTTGTGCTCTTCATTTAAGCGTCATTGTCTTGATGGTAATTAAACAAAATCCCAATTAAGTCTCACACTATACTGGGAAGTAGCTTGCCGGAATTTGACAGTAGAACAAAGGACGTTTCATTGACAAATTTCTTAAGAGGAAAGTGTCTCAGTGGAGGTCTGTAAAGAAGCACATGTGATTTTAGGCACTAAGCTGCTATCACTTTTAAATTATTTTAAATCTGTGGCTGAGCCTTCTGCTTTGCTCCGAAGATGTGATTCAGGGCACTACTTGTGCTGGAGAGCTAATTTCCATCCACCAACAACATGAAAGCCGCCTTGAAATGTTGTGTTCCCAAAGTAGGCAAGAGGAGAGTAAGCAGTCTCTTTGTTTCTTGGAAAGTTTTGGTACAGGGCTATAGGATAAAAAGACAGGATTAAAAATTCTCTTTTTTTATCCAACATACGAGCCTGTAAATCCCACTTAACTGAAGCCATCATAGTTGTTACTCTGAATATTTTTTGTTTTAAAGGCTGTAAATGTGAGGAGTAACTCTTAAGAGTGGGAAGAAGAATGAATTAGAACAATGTTTTCTCCCAACTGTGCCTTGCGTGGCTCTTGGCACTCGTCCTGCTGAGCGAAGTGGTTTGAGAAATGAGGGGAATGGCCTAGAAAAGCTTCAGCAAGAACCTTTAGAATAGTTACAGAACGAGTGCCTTATTGCATGAAAACTTGTAAAATGTATGAAAGGAGAATTTTGGTTGGCTCCCCAGCTTTCTCTCTGTCACCGTTAGCTTTTTAATTTCAATGCCATAGCTCTGTATCGCTGTATATCAAACCAAAGACAATAAATGTCTACAGTTCCAAGTCCGTTGATACGTTATTATCTTTGATTTCCACCGAGCCATAAACATTCTTTGTCCTCTGCCTTTTACTAGCTATTGGCTTGGCTGTTCCTTGTGGACAGGAAAGCGGTGTTTAATGCTTTGTAAAGTGGCCATCAGTTCCTTGCTTTTATCTCTATTCAGCATAAATTATTTTCATCAAGGCCACAGAACTATTTTGGCCAAGATTTGCAGGTGTCCCATGTGGAGAGCTATTTCAAGACAGGGGCTTAATCTTACTGTTTCTTTCCTCCCTTCCTCTCTATTTTGTCTCTTCTTGAAGAACACTAAGCCTGAAAGATAGGAGTCCTTGTCTGGTCTCCTCTCTCCTCCATGGCTCACTTTTGTTGTTATTTTGTTGTTTTCAGGATTAACCCTTAACTGGATAGGCTGAAGTATATTCTTTCACCCTTAAGCTTTTGGAAATTTGGTGTGCACTGCTGTTGCAATATTTCTGAGGGGAAATTCAGCCCCTAATTATCAAATTAGATGCACGTTCTGGTTCTTTGGCATGACTTTACTTCTGCCCATCTGTTAGGTTGGCGCGCTGCCCTCTCAGAAAGTAGCTGACCGGTTTCAGCTGAGCAGAGGAGCCAACCAAAGATGGGTTAAGAGAGGCAGCCCACAGAACACTTTATGTTCAATTCCTCTTGCCAAAAGCTCTTCCTGTTTGCAAACAATGTCAGCTTAAGCCCATATGCTCCATTACATGGGATGACATCTGTGGAGACAGATGCAGGGATGGCAATACAAATGACATTTGATAAGGAAGGGCATATGTTATGAAACCAGACACAACTATGCATTTAAGACCCTATCTGTGCTGCATGTGTGTACACAGAAATATAGATTGCGTGTGGATTTTGTTGTGTGACTGCATTCGTCAGCCAGGGTTGGGCCTTTGAAGTGCATCAGTGTTCGAGGTTTGTGCTAGGTATAACTGCAATTGTACAATTTGAATTATTAGCCTAGACCGGTATTTTGCTTTTGTACCCTTTGAATGGTAGCGTGTGTTAAAGGCTTAATAGTTCACACCGTGTAAGGAAGCAGGTTTGGGTAATGCCAGTGAAAGAGGAGACAGAAGAGTCTGCTGTGGACTGTCTTCCTGAAGGATTTCAGTGGTGTCTTCCAAAATGGCTTTAGGGAAATGCACTGATTTCAGTGTTTAGCAATAAAAATTTAGGTGTGAATTCCACGCTTCTTGAGTAGAAAAGCAGTAAAACCCCCTTCTTTTAGAGCAGTCTCTCTGCCACTTTGCTAGATTATCCTCTTTTTCATCAGAGATCGAGTTTCTACCTGAAGCTACTTTTCTCAAGCACCTCTACTTTTGGGATTTACAACGTGAAAATCGCATTTAAAACCCAGAAAGTTAATTTTTAGTTACTAGAGACTCTGAAGAGATACCATCAAATCAAGATAACGTTAATTCTTTTAAACTGACTTTCATAATCTAAGCCTGTCGGAAGAATCATTTATTTTACTATTTCAAGAATATTTTCCGCTGTTGCGATGTGTATGGTAGAGATACGTGCAGATATATGCAAACAACAAGGGATATTGGGTTTTTCTTGGACCCTACCAGACCAGTCATGTCAAAGGAGAGGGGAAGGGAGAACAGGCAGTGGCCCTGGCACAGTGACCTGGCAGACCGATCATCTGTCCTGAATGTGGGAAAGCATCAAAGAGAAGTGATTTCAGAGACTTTTCAGTGAAGAGGAAAAGAAAGAAAGGGGTTCTCCAGTACAGTGGTTTTGCCTTGCCTCTGCCTCCAGAAATTCCTGGATTACATTTAGCGGAAGAGTGATTTTGCAGTGGTGATAAGGAAGCAGAACAGTTATTAGCAGATGCAGAGGGAGTTGGCCTCAGCCACAATAGCCCCAAATAAGAGGGGGAAACGGGGTTCTCATCGGTTTGTGGCAAGACAGAGAGGACCTTAGTGCATGTGGAAAAAGCACCCTTCTTTGACCGAGACGTATCCTCAGGCTGAGGGTATCAAAGTTGATTATGAGGTTTAGACCCTGACGGAGAATTAGCACCTTACTTGTGTTTTCCAGAAGGAAAAGGTAGCAAATTTTCTTCAAATAAACTTTGTGTATAATCCATCTTGACAACCTGAAAAAAATGTTACTGTTAAACATGTCCACTTTGATTTCTATGGTCAGCAAAGTGTTAATCACAACAATTCCAAGCCAAATGTTTTGATGCTGAGGTGTAGCGTACTGTGATATTTCTGATGAGGTTAATTTCCTGCTGTGAAATTTTACTGTGAAATACTACTAAGTTGGTAAGTTGAGTAAATATATTCTGTTGGCTTAGAGCACAAGCAAAAAAACCCGAAACTAACAATGTGTGCTGTATTTGGAAAGTAGGCTTTGTCAGCTGTATATGAAAACTACATTTTTAGTGTTTGGGTAAATGAAAAACACACCTTTCAAAGAAGAATAAAAGGTACTGGCAAAGTGCTGTCTTTCACATGGGTATGTTTTCTGTATCCCTTTAATAGAGTTAATATTTGATGTTCACAAAACTGTGAATGTTTTTTTTTGGCATTTTGTCTGGCTTTTTATTGAGAAACATTTATCCAAGTGAAATAATGTATTTATATATTTAGACATGTAGGCTTGTAATGAATAGTTGCAGAAATTGACCTAATTTCTCTAACAAGCTGTTTTGATAGTTCTTATACGTGAAAATCATTTTGCCTTATTTGAGGAACTTGCTATATTTTCCAAATCAGGTCTAGCAATTTTTGAGAATAGATAACTTATAATTTTTCATTCATTAGGATTAATTTTTGGAGCAGTTCTTGGAATGATGACATTTTTTCCTTGGTAGTTTAAGGACAATGCTGTATTTGTTACCTGAAAGCTTTTAAACGCTTGGGCCGAATGTGGTTTATTGAGTTTGCAGTATTGTGGTAGGGAAACCAGTCTGGAGGAAGAGGATTTCCTGAATCATACCGATATAATCACTTTCTCTACGCAGCTTTTTTTCTGTGCTTCCAGAAGTATAATTTCACTTCCAGTTTGGATTAGACAAAGGAATTCTCCAAAGCATTGAGGAGCATCCGTTTCTCTGGTTGGTCAGGGTTATTAAGAAACCTTGAGTATCTCATTTCCACTTCTTATACATCTCGGTTGTTTTATCTGTAATAAAGGGTTAGTAATAATAATAATGATGATGATAACAATAATGTTTGGATTTATTCCCCACCCCTCCCCCAAAGTGCTTCATCATGAGGGTAGAAAAGATACTGCCAAGGATCTTTTTCCGTATACTGTAAGATAGTGCTCAAGTTATGTTCATTAACTCTTTCAAGAGCCTCCATCCAAAAGGTAGAAATAAACACATCGCTGTTTCATTTTGAAATTGATTTAATTATTGCAAAATGAGATTTCGGTGAGATTTACAGTGCAAGTAGCAGATTAGATTGTAGAGATTGAGATGTGTACTGGCTCTTATTTTCCTACTGTATTAAACTGCTAAAAATTCCATCTGTATGCAAAATATGCATATTTGTATTAAACTGAGTGGAATTTGCAGAAATACAGCACTTCTGGTATATTTAGTATCGGTGGTTTCTGTACAGTTTGCAGAAAGTTGGCCTTATGTTGCCAGAGGTTGAGGATACCTTATCACCTGCAAATTCTTTTTGATACATAAAGCCTGACTTAAGTCTGCAGTGCTTTTAGTTATCAGTGGATCTATCTGCGTGTGTATTTACGTGTACTTTTTCCTACTGAAGGATCAAAAAAGCATTTTATTTATTTGTTTACATATGAATTGCATTAAGCTATCGCTTAGGCAAAGTAGCCAGAAGACAGACTTTGGCTTGGCCTGCACTATATTTTAATGGCAGCATTGCTGGAAACAACAGGTTTGACTAAAATGGAAGAAACTTGCTTTGCTTTCCCCTTGTTTTTTTCTTTGGGTATTGATTTTTTGGTGTTGCCATGCCTTTTGTATTTAAATATTGCTACAGACACATATTCTGGGCTTTTTTATGTTGTCTTTTTTTGTGGTTTTTGAGGTTGGCTTAAGTTGCTGGGACAGGAAGAGGACTGCTAGGCACGTAAGGCATTGCACGAGGTGCTTACCGATGGGAATCATCTTTTCTTTGATATTTATTTTAGAGAATTGCTCTTCTTGCCTCCTTGAGTTGCTGTTGTGTTCAGTGTATTGACTTTTCTGTGCAAGCTCTGACATTCTACCAGCCGTGGGATCAGGCTTTCCAGTCCAACCGTGTAGGCTGTTTGTTGCAATTTTAGGATCACCACTCAGGGAGTTCTGAGGAAATCTGTTGCCTGGTGCTACCAGCCCAGCAGCTGCATGAGACTTCAAAGCTCTAGTCTAACATACTGGTGAAATAGTTTTCATTTACAAAAATTTGCCTGTCAATGCTTATTAGAGGATTTAGATGTCACAAACTTTATTAGATGGATCATCTCCAGTCGCGATGGCTCGCTTTGAAAAGCCTGTTTGCTTGCCCCTCTGCTACAGTAGTGGCAGCGATCTCAAAAGGAGGGGCCTGACAACTCTGAGATACCATCTGGACCAACTTGGGGATCAAAACAATTCTCTTCTAGAGAAGCACTGAAGGGAATTCCAAAACTTGAAGGCTGCCACATCTTGCTAACCAGATGCTCTGAGTGCTGAATACCTTGACACCTGCCAGTAATGGGGAGAGCAGTGAGGTGTACTACTTGCTACTTTTTTGAAATACGCTAAATTCAAGTGACAGTTCTGCTTCAAATAGGGAGCACCATTGGATTTATACTTTAAAAAAAATAGAATGATGATGATGGCTGCATCTTAGTGGCTGAAGGATAGAGCAGTAGAACATTACCAGAAAAAGGGATTTCCAAATCATCTTGGAAATACCATTCCATTGATTATTTTCATTACAGAGGCAACTTGCATCTTAGCTCATGGTTGTTACAAGATTCGGAGTGGTTATGGCATTGCAGATCTCTCCTAATGGTATTAATTCTAACCACAGTAACTAATGGTATTAATCCTCTGATGCAAATTTTCCGCTACGGTGATCGTCTGTGCACAGTGCATTGGAGATGGGGAAAAAATGTCAGCAGCTAGATAGTTACTTGAGGGACATGCAAGTTAAACACCTGACGTCTGATGAGTCACCCTCCAAGTATGTGTGATTGAGTGATGGTTAACTGATTCCTGCAGTTGATTAAGACCAAATGTACCTGAAATGTGAAACACTTTTTATTTTTTAAGGTAGCAAGAAGTGCATTGGAAACACCCGTAGTTTACAGATCTTACTACAGTATAACTGTCTGCAAATCCCCTGCCCAGAGTTGTCCTCAGAAGTAGGTTTATGCATTAAGTTGTTGCCAAGAAACTATTTCTAACAGTTTCAAAGTGCTTTTTAAATGTTGTCATTGTTAGTTTTCTAATGATATTGACCCTCTATGAGAATGGCTACACTTGGTTTTTTTCTGATTGATTACTTTTCAGCAAAGTGACTTCCCTGTTTAGAAACTTCTGTGCTATCTTGACTTAAAATTAGTTTTGGGCTGATTGTAAGGGTGAAATGCAAATGTCATATCAACTTTTTTTATGGTCTGCATGTTCAGCAACGTGAAGAAAAGTTCAGTCTTCTGACACTAACACTAAGCAGGTAAGATGGTAGCATAAATCATGGTGAGATATGTTCCATAATGTACGTGTGTTGGGAACACGCAGGGTAGGCATTGAGGAAGTTTTACCCTACCTAATGCGGCAGCTGAAGGCAGAGAGTTTCATTTAGCTACATCAGCTTTTAAGAAAGAACAGAATGTCATCTAGTAAGCCTCAAACAACTCTTGTAAATAATGAATCATTTCAAAATGTGATTATGATTGTAGTCCTGCAGGATGCAGGTTGGGTTAGGGCACTGACAACCAGGCCTGTTGGAGAGGCAGAATGGGGCTTCGTCTCTGCAGCTGTGTTGTCACTGACCATTAGTTGTACAAGCAGCTGGTTATTCAAGTGCTTAAATATAGATTGGGGAGCTTAATGGTAAATAGCAATACTTAAGACAAGATTTACTGTTGCAAAAGGTGTCTGAGCAACAGTAATGATACTATGGATTAAAAAAATAAATCAGTGCAAATACAAACAGTGAAATTTTGTGCCGGATTCACCAACAGTAACTCATTACTGGAATGTGAAACAGTAGTCCAAAATTATCTGAAGTGTTTATAGATGGATTATTGAAATGATGAAGTTATTTGGAATGTGGGATTTTGAAACAACTAGTCCAGGGCAGTGCTTATGTTTTGGTAGTTTTGTAGATGCTTTTGTAGCTTTGGAAGGAGTTACGACCATTGTTTCTGGTATCATACATACTTAGTGCACAAGCTTTTAGTAAATTACCATTGTTAGACTTGCATCTTGTTAAACAAACATAGATTGAAACAGATTCCATGCTGTAAAAACAACCGCATGCAAGCCAACTTTTTTGTGCATGTGGGTTTTGTATCATTTCCCCTCAGGAATTAACAACATACCTTGAACTCTACTTTCTAATTTGATTGAAAGAGAGCTTTGCACACAGAAGAATAGAAACTCTTGGACTCTAATCTCTTAATCTCCATAAAATGCTTGAATGTTTAGCTTTGATAATATATGAAACAAATCTGGTGGTCCGTAACATTTCTGATGTGCGTTGCTTTTTTTTTTTTTTTTGGCAGCAAAAAGAAATCAAAGCATACATAAAAGAATGTGTGACCGATGGGATGGTGTTGGTGAGAGCTAGCCCTCAAGCGTGAAGAAATTCCATAGCTCTAACTCTCCCTTCTATTTTGCTAGTGGAAAGTCATTTTGGTGGCCTGATGATGATTTCTTTGCCGATGCAACATAGTTTCCCTGCCAGTGGTATCATCACCCACTTTGTGGACTTCTGCATTAGGTCTTTTGATGCTAGAGAAGAGACTATGCATGAATAACGTTAAGAAATGTAACTTTTTGGCTAATATGCTTTTGTGCTTGGAGGCAGATCTTCTGAAAAATATGTGAAGTCCTCCTCATGCTTGGGATTAGGAACTGGTTGAAATTAAAAAATTGAGCAACTTAAATGAGAAGATGCACATAGCAGTCCTAGCTCTGGCGTAGCTTTTTACAGTCAAAGAAACAGCTTTCAAACTAATCCATGCAAGTGAGAGGAAGATCTTTCAACTCATTGTACTATATATATTTCTAAAGGGAGGTAGTTTTGGGGGTCCTTGCAAGATCCAAAATGGAACTTTGTTCCCTCCCACCTTCCTCCAGGGTAGTAGGAGAGAACTGAGCCCTTGTTTTGGCACAAGCTCATAGGTGAGGTGATCTCCCAACATGTTGTAACTACTCTGCTATAATTAGTCCTACTGCAAGGAGGTTCAGCTTCTGGTTGTTAGTCTCTAGGGCTGGAAGAGTGTTTTTTCTGTTGCTAGGTTGGGATTTTTTGGGGGGGTTGTTTTTTGTAGATGTGTGGTTTGATCTTTTCATTATAAATACTTCATACAACTAGCAAGTCCTGGTTGTCTAAATGTAGGCAAAGTATACATGCTTTAGAAGCACTTTTAGCTCTTAAAGTAGATATCTGCTGTTTTTATTGAACCACTTGTCCCTGATACTTTTTCCAACCTTTGGAATCTTACACTGGGATTAAAAAAAGAAAATAAATAAAATGGCTTCAGAGGAGGATTGCCTGCCTGAGAAATCTGCTCCAGAAGTGCTTGTAGGAATAAGAAACAAAGAAAATACTGATATTACGTGATGTGTGAATTAGGTTGGCAGGAAACCGGACCATGGTTAACTTCACTCATGTGTACTGAAAACAAACCAAACCCCACACCCACACGGTTGGTCTTAGCCTTTAAAGTTTTGTTGGCAAAGCTCTGCACTTTAGGAGTGGGAAAATAAGTCATACCCACAATAGATGAAGTTATGCTGGCAAAAAAAGCTCACTGTAGTCTCTGCCAGTTGTATGAAATCCTTCAGCGTGTGTATTTTAGTCTGTTCAAGGGGGAAGAGCCTTTCCCTGGCCCCCATCCCTTTTTCTCCAGCCCAGTAGAAACTGGGTCTCCGCTGGTGGGATTCATGGGATAACACTGCTGGGGCAGTCCCTTCTAAGCCTTGGTAGGCTGTTAGCAGAAGCTGCTTACACCTCAGATCTGAATTTGTTTCAGTAAATAAAGAGAAAAATGCTATCAGAGAAGAGGAGGAATCACCTGGGGGCAGAAATTGCTTGAAAAGAGTAATGCGAGTTGTCAGAAATGCCCGAGCCTCTGATGAGATTCCTTGGGACTTGTCAGTCTTGGTGCACCAACCTAACTTTCTCAGCGACATGGTTTTGCCAGGAGGCAGCATCAAGTAGATATCAGGATATCGTGGCATGACAGGGAGAAGGTCTTGGGGTTCTAGGTCTCCCAAGGCTGTGACTGGCAGATGTAAGCTATTACCAAGTGGAAACTCCAGTTTTGGAGCAAATTTTCATTGTTTGCTTGTTTTCTTTTTTTGAAAAGGAAAAGTTGCATGGTTTTTTGCTCACCAACAACTGCTCATGGAAGACAAGAAATTGCCGCAGCCAAAGCTTTAGATTTATTGCTGTGCTCAGTTTCCTGTTATTTTTAATAGGATACGGCCTTCCCACTTCTAAACTAGTGAGCTGTATCAAAGAGACTGGATCGTGTTTCAAACTGCTCTAGCTGTCAGGTCTTCAACACGTGCTCATGATCAGGGTTCAGGCTTCCTAAGCACTGTTGTATCTGATTTAACATTTTTATTTTTTTTGGTGGACGTGTTTCAGCTCCTCGTTACTGCGATTTTTAGGAGATTTTGTTTCATTTGTTTTCAAGTCGCGTTGTTTGAAAAGAAGAACTTGTGTCAAGGTTTGCTCAGCACATATAGTGGAACACAAGGACTATCTGGTTGTCAGGGCACTTCTGGGCCAGTGCTCCAGGCTGAGTCATTCCGTTGGTTGGAGATTAAGGAATTCTTGACTGGCTGCTTTGCAGTGCCTGAGTGGCTGGAGCAAGGGGAGGAAATCTGTGTAGTAAAACCTCTAGCAGATAGAATTTGGGTTAAATAACAAGGTTTTAAGAGAGGAAAATGAGTGTCGTATATCTTTATTTTCCCTTGATTAATTTTGTTTGGGTTATTTTGGCTATTTTCATTCCAAAGCATTTTGAATGCTCTTAGGTAGTGAAAATATCCCAATGTTCTCACGTGGGGTGAAAATAAGGAAGCAGAAAATTGAGCCAGGGACTAACAAAGAACCACAGAGAGAGTTAGAGGAGGGAAATCAGCTGGTCTGTAATTTGTAAGATCTTAGTAGGGCTTTGAGATGGGGGTTTTAGTGCCCTGCATGGGATCTAGCATAATTTGCTGAAATTACACAATGCAGTTGTAATTTGGCAAGCTCAATTCAAAAGTATAATTGTTCAGTGGCTATTTCTAGACTTTATAATAATTTTAAAAACTGCCCTTTAAACTGTGCTTTGTTATTTTGTTTTTTTTTCAGTTGGACTTTCTGTAGACCTTTTGTTTTTTTGCTGGGCTTGGGTGGTTACTTTGTTGTCAGACCACTTCTTTAGATTTTAGTAGTCTTAATGAACAATGAAGTTAATTTTAGTTGTGTATACTTTGTTTTTATTAATCAAGATAACTCCAAATCACATGGAACGGGAAGTGGATTTCTGACCAATGTTTTTGCCAAACTTAAGGCCAGGCAGGTATATCTCTTGGGAGCATTAGCACCTTCTTAGTTTGGACAGTGAATATTTGTGTCCGTCCTCGGAAAGTCACGAGTCTTGTCATACTTTTGACATCGTGGTAATCCAGTAATTTTTTCTTTCTCTGTCCTTCTGGATAAGATTCTTTTGCTTTCTGTTAATGATATTGTCAACAAATGTAAGTAAGAATTTAAGATCATCCCAAGATTGTTAATTTGATTTCTTATGTTATTTGCAACTGGTTTAATCCAGTGGGGATTTTCTATGAGCAGGAGCTGGGGAAGCAAAATAAACATAATTTGCAAGTCTAGATGACTTGGAAATTTCAAATAGGATTCAGCATGCCTTGAGGACAGGTAGACTTTTGTCTGTTGATTCTGGTCAAGAGATCAGAAATCCAAGGCAGGTTTCGATTCTGAAAGTGAGATAGCAAGTCTTGTTTCCATGGTTCTAGTTAATCGTGTATTTAAAGTATAGTTAAAGAGTAAAAGTGTTTTATAAATTACATAATGCACCCTGAAGGTATATCTGAATTACAAAGCTTGTTCGTAATGGAAACTGAGGAGCTAACTCAGTTGCTAACTAGACAGTTTGCAATTCTGAGGAACTATGTTTTGTTGACAAGAGTGAATTTTACTGGTAGTAGAGACCAATGACTTTTACTAATACAAATGCTGCAACCTTTAATGTCTGCTTAAGGAAAATATAAGAGCCTTTTCATATCTTGGTTTTGGCATCAATTTTACAGCATTGATACTCCTTTTGTAAGCAGAGTCTGGTCTTTTGCTCTGGAACCCGTAACATACAGGGTATTTAGCCATTTTCTCTTTTTAGATGCTTGCCTTCTGTTGTTTACTGCGACGGGTTCATACAGAAGCAATGTGTGCTCTGGTGAACATAAATATTTTTCTTTAAAGGTTTCAATATGTTCATGATGTAGAAAATAAACTTTAAAATTCAAGCATGCATGAATTGTTTTTACAGTTAGAATGGGAAAAAAATTTATATTTGGCATCCAAAATATTTTAAAACAGTGCATCTCTGGAGGTTTTCTGTAACTTTGTGTCAACAGAAAATGCATTATCCACAGAAGCTTTTGTATTGCCAGCATTTTGTTTTTTATTTTTTTTAAAAAAAACTACTTTTCTGCTGTTTTGTTTCAGAAAACTGCTAGCAGTGAACTACGTTTGCTGGCTAGATAGCGTGCTCAAGCAGGTCTGTTGGCTGCTTATAGTGTTCCAGACCATCTACATTTCTGTCCAGGTATTTGTTTTGAGAAGTGTGGCTTTCTTTTTCCTTAGGGGTAAAAATAAAACAAAACAAATTTCAACTGTCTTTCAGATTTTTTTTTATATTATTTTTTAGTTATTTTGCTTTGAGGGTCTTCATAATACATTTCATATACTGAATTTTACTCCTTTTTCATTGCAAGGACTGTAATCTGTGATGCAGTTGTGCTTGCATGCCGTAAACTATCTAGCTCTCTGTTTCAAATTCCAGATATGAAAATCTATGTTTCTGAAGACTTCTGGCCAGATTTTGTAAGCCAAAAACCACAATGACTTTGGGAAAAAATGCATATAAATTAACATGCAGATGTTACACTTCTTTGCATGGAGCCATAACAATGCCAATCTCAGTGCTTACTAACATGACACAGGGCTTGAAAATGGCTACAAGGGCTCTTCCATTTTAGAAAAATTAACTTATCAAGCTGGCAATTAGCTGTGGTGGCTTTGACTGTAGTCAGTCTGTTTCAAATGCAGAGCCCACAAGAGCCTTGTTTCCCTCGTGGGCACCTGCCCAGCTCAGTCCTTACTACCTTCTGCGTATGTCACATGCTGTCATAGTTCATTTCCATATGACTTGTGTAATGACTATGTGTTTCTTACCATCATTCTCCCTGCCGCTGGAGCAGGAGAACTGTTTGCCTTTCTAAAATTAGATATCCATGGATACGTACAATATTTTTCTCTGTTTAAACATGGCAGTTTAAAGTGCGTACAGAAAAGTAAAGTGCTTTCCACTACAGGCAGTCTGCATGCTGTATTCTTCATTTACAGGAGAATAAAATGCTATGTAGAATACAGAGAGTGAACTCTTTGTTCTGTAGAAGGAAAACAATACTTACAAAAGCAGGTTTATACTAATGTCTGTAGCCAGACTCTTCCTCTGTTTTTGTTATGCAGTATTCAGGGTACCACCCTATGAAAGGAAGCTAACAGTAGGGATATGGCTGAGATATAGTTTTAATATCCCTTGAGAGTTCTTTATATCGTTCCTGTCTTGTTTCTCCAGTTGAAAGAGGGTGTTCAAGCCTCTTGAGCTGTGTGGACCATTCTTTGATGTAGGTTTTCTTGCCTGGACATCTCCCTTCAATTTTTAAGATCCCAGACAATCTTGTCTTGTTTGTAATTTCGTTAAGACTCCACAGGTAGCTGCAGTAGTGGTAGGAAATTATGTAGTACTCTATTACTTTTCTTGGCTATGAAAGTAGTTAATTTTGCTTTCTATAACCCATTAAGTTGTACGAAGACTGCACCAAGGGAAAACAAAGTGAGAAATCAGGAGGCTGTTTGATGTTTAGAGTGGCAGGCAGCCTTGATTCCAGAGTGGGCTACATGGTCATGTTAACTTTTCAAAACTACTATCTTATTTTTCTCATCTGTACACAAATATATCATTCTCATTTCTGGGAGGTACTAGATGATAGCAGTACGCTGCCGTGAACTTATTTTAATGGAATGGTATAATTACTTTCTTCTGCTCTCTGAATAATAGCCCATCTAAGTGGATTAGCTTGACATAAAAATGGGTAGTGAGTAGATATATTGGACCTCTGTACTGAAGGAGCTAAAAGATAAATTAGGGTTGTGGTGGTTTCTACCTTTGTTTTTGATTCTTATGCATTTTTTGTTTAGAACATGAGTTAGAGTTTCTTTTTACTAGCTCTCTACAAAGGTAGATTAGCTTTGGCTGCAGTGGAAAAAATGTGCAGCCTGAGTAGGCAAAGGAGTTTAGGAGAAGAGTCTGATCTTCTAAATTATGTATGTTACATGAGATTCATGCCACCTGCTGTTTGGCTTTTTCAGAACACTTTTGAAACTTGTACAAATTGGCCAACACCTGCAAAGTTTTTTGCCCTTTCCTAGCTGCACTGAGGTAATGTTTTCTCTGTGTTCTTTGCTTATGTTTGCCAACCTTTTTTTTCTCTATTCCCTCCTTTTTTTGCACTTTATGCCAAAGTGATGATTTTTTCCCTTTTACTCTAACTAGAAAAAAAGTTGGTTTTTTTTTTTCCTCCTGTAAGTCTGAATACTTTCATACATCATGGTAAAGGGAGAGTGCTACTTGAGTCTTACTAGCAGGCAAAACATTGTTTAGCCCAGGGACCTGAAGGAAGATCCTGTGATGTGAACTGGGTCTTGAGGCTCAACTGATTTATTTATTTAAATTTTCATTGAGAAGACCTGGTGGCTGATTTTGTACTGCCCTTGTCACTGCCAGAAGATGCATATCTACCAGTGCATGCATCCTACCGCCAGGTAGAGTGATTGGTCTTCTTGAATGCTTAGAAATAGCAACAAAGGATTTTGAAATTTGTCTGTCAAGAGTAGCTTGGCTAGGATGCAACATCTGGCACACAGCTGGCACACAGTTGCTCCAGTACAAGCTGAAGATACCTGTTGCTTTTAAGAGTTTAATTCACTGCAGGCTATTCAAGGCGCAGCTGTGAGCAGCTAACGCTGCGTCCTGCAGGGGCTGATTGTTCAGATTGGATGCCGTGGTTAGGAAGAGTACCAAATCCTGTTTAACTGTCCCCAGTGATACTTTATTTGGAAGTTAATGATGATTGATTACCAGAACACCCGATGGAGTAGGAGGATGGCAACAAGAAACAGGTTCTTGGACTGTCTTTTAGATTTTCTTTCTGGGACCTTTTGGGATTCCCTGTCAGTCTTCTCTCTCTGTGAGGGTTTGTTGTTTGGTTTGGGACTTTTGTTTGCTTTTTCCCTATTAGCTTTTCTTCAAAACCCCACTTTTTTCCCCTCACTCCTTAATACAATTGTAATGTTTGTGCTTGGGTATTTTGCAGTATTCATTTTCCAATTGAATTCTAGGCTTTGTGATTCTAATACTTTCATATTATTTTTGGCATTAGGGGCTCACTGTATTTTACTTTGACAAGTTTGATATATCAAAGTCTAGAAAAAAAAGACTGAAAAAATGTAGCAGCTTAATTTTGGGGTATGTAATCAATGGTTGCCAGTTGAAACTGGTGTTTTGAAATACCATAAGGATATGACCATCTTCCACCAAATCTTCTTGGCCTGTGACTGAAGAGAAACACAAAGGTATATGAGTAGTTATTTAAGCATATTTCATGTTTCTTGCTTCCAGAAACTTTATAAAAATAGCTGGGTACAATAACAATAAATTCATTATTCTTACAAGGATATCCTGAATTTGACATGCCAGTAATATGACTTTGAACTTTAGTCTTACTTAGAAATGGAGGCTGTTTTGAAGATAGCCCTTCAGAAGGATTCTCCTATTTATGCTATGTGAATGCCTGTGTTATATTTAGGCACTGAAAATACTTCTGGACTGAGTGTCCTGTATTCTGCAGTGGAGGGGGAGTGGCTGGGGAAGATATGAGCTGTGCTTTCTTTTGTGAGGATACTTAAAACTCTTTTCTACTAGTCCTGTTCCCTCTTGGAGAGCCAAGGCTGAGTTCTGCTGCCTCTAGTCTCCCTCCCACAAGAGCAGTTTACAAACCCTCCTTACGCTTGGCTGCGGGAGAGTGGTTTGTAATGCAAACGTGGCTTCTATTTAGCTGAAAAGGAGTAATTTAATTCTGTCATAATTGAGCTGGATGCCTTTCCAAACTAAAGCGAGGCAACGTCACGTCTTCATAATGTCTATTGTGTGGTAGGCTTGATTTCTCCTCCTTTTTATTTTTTCTTAAGTAGATCCACTGTGAACTTGGAAATGGAGAACTGAAGGTCTTGAGGCAAATTTTGTATTTTCATTATAGTGTGTCCATATCGAGAGGGAAGAGCAGAGCTGGTGCTATCTCAGCTGAATCACAATTTACAGCGACTGTCAACAAATCGTGAGAGTTTCTCATTCCTTACTCTGCATGGTCTTTGTAATGGCTTTATCTGTCACTTCATCCCTGGCATCAGTTCTGTAAATAATTACCCCGTGACCCTTTAGTCCTTAGTAGCTCTTTCAAAAGCTCAGCTAATCATTTTATTTTAAAAAAAAAAAAAAGCATACCAGTTAATTCTTGGCAAGTTTGTCTCGGAGCCTTGTCTCTGCAAATGGAGAAGATGAACTTTAGCAGTAATAAACAGCTCGATGGAATTGCAACGCACCGGCTGCTTGGCAGGGAGCGCTGCTCTTCTTCTTCCACTGACACTACTGCCTTGGAGGCGGTGGATGTTGCTTTAAGACAGCATCGTGCATGGGTTTTTCTGCTCTGATTTTTTTCATCACATACAGCAATTTACTATTCTATAGTAATAGGAATGTTTACTGTCATGGACTTGCCTTTGTGGTAAATTGTTGAATAAAATGCACGCCAGTATCTCATCTTGCTCTGTAGTGTGTTTTCTGTTTGACCTGTTGCCTTTCTGCACTAGTTCTAGAAAGGCTGTGGTTGGAGACACACATCCTCCCTCCACACTGCAAGAGTCCAGGTTAATTGATTTCGCAGGAGTGGTGGCCACACTTAACAGCACTTCAATAGGCGCGAGTGTCTTCACAACTGCCAAGGACAGATTTTAATTTCTTTTGTTTAATGCAGCCTGTATGTCCATTGCCTACTTCTGCAGTAAAACTAGGGATTATGAAATTTAATTTTCTTTTTCTCCAAAGTGAGTTTAAAGGTAAGGTTTCTCACTGTCCATGTTGTAGCTTGTGGGCTTGTTGTGCTAAATCATTTAGCTCCTTTAAGACGTGAGTGTGAGCTGTGGTCCATGTCTACAATAAGCTGCAGAGGAATGTGAATATCAGGCTTCAAGTGAAAGAAATGAAATGCTTCCAACTTGCTAACCAGAGACAGAATGACAGGAAGGGCTATACCACGTGGGCTTTCTCCTCTCACTTTTTTTTTTGTTCCTTGTTTCTGCTCTTGCTTCTCCCTGCATCAAAGTTAATGCAGAGTGTAGCTGTTAGGGATACTTCATCTCCTTAGACCTCTGCAAGTCCAATTATGGTAACAAACAGGAGAATATGATACGTAAAATATAGAGTGTTTAACCATTTTTTTTTTATTTTACTCCACCTTCTCGTGTTCTGGTGTTTAGGTTTTGTACTTAGTTTTAAGAAAATAAACATACATAATCTATAGATAGTATTTTTATTTGCCTCATTCAGTAGCACTTCAATGGGCACTAAAGTGGATCAAAGGCCTATTTGTGCCACTTTGATATGTACGTGCAATAAATACACCTACCTGTGGTCATACAAAAGATATTTTGATTTTGTGCAAGTTGTGTTTAGATCTAGGTTTCTTTAATAAGATGTAATTTAAATTTGTGTCAATTAAATGAAACCTTACTGTTTTTCATATGAGAACTAAAAGTCGTGCTAACGTCTGTGTTTTAAATCTGAATGGCTTGTAAAGAACAGCAAAACAAGAAAATGTTAATTTTAGATCTTACGGTTTGTGCCTCTCCGTTTTAATATACAAAGTCTATTTTGTGAGCTAGGAAGGGTCACAAGCTTACAAGTCAGTTTGGCCTTTGTTACTCCAGTCATATGCTAGAATGTTAACATAAAAATGGATTAATCTGAGCAAGGAATAAAGCTGTTTTATTGCAAAGAAGAATTCTTCTCAGCTCATGACCAAGTGAAATTTTCTGCAAAGCATTTATTCGCTCTGAAGTCTTACAGAGCAACTACCTTCTCTAATAGGGTCAGTTAATGAGAATTAGACTGTAATCTCATTAAAAACTGAAAACCTCAAGTATGATTGCAAATAAAGTTATCATCATTTATAAAGGGGTGAGTATTTCATCCAGACTTGTGGGGAGAGGTAGTAAAGTGTTTATTGAAGTGCTGTTAGGAAAGCTGAGCAAAGAATGGCACGCCACCGTTTTTAGAATTTATTATATTTGTTTTGTGTATAAAGCTGCAACTTGTATTTTATGCTCCGTAACTAATAGAATTTTAATTGCCCTCAGTGCAAAGCTGTTCTCTTGAGTAGAATTAATGACATATAATATGTTAGAGGAAATAAGCAGCCAATCTAAATTCATCTCCTATATTACTGTTATAACTAAAAAAGAAAAATTACGCTTTTGAACAATGAAACAATATAGGATTACAGTTTCCTCTGTCAGTGCAATTAGCAGCACTTACTGCAATGCTGTGGAAGTAAATTCATAATTTTCTCCCAAGCTCCTTTGACAGTTTTTAAAAAACCTACTAGTGCGGAAGGATTCATATTGATGGCTTGGATGATATTTGAGGCATAAGAGTTTCTCCATTAAAACTTCTTAGAAAAACCCTGTGACATCTGTTGTTAATAATATCTCAGTTCCTGTGTGCTATCCAACTCTGTGATACCCAGGTAATTGTTTTCAAATCTTGTTTATCAATACGATCTGCAACAGAGATGAAGGAAGAACGCAGAGGGCTGCTCACAGAGAGGGGTCCTTTTGTAGCCTTGTAATTCTGAGACACCGGTCAAAGAAGTCAGTTGCTTCAAAGGAGGTCCCCCTTACCCCCCCTCTTTAGCCATAAATCTTGCTTCTAAGTATTTTGACTGTTTCAGGCTAGTGTTTAAGCCCACACAGTGGGCACTGGAAAATAATCCTTTAATACAGAAAGAAAAGTACCATTAGCTCATTTCCGGCAGCTATTCTGTATTTCAGATGAGGTGTTTTGCTGCCGAAACAAATGCAGCTATTCATGGAGTGTGGCTGCGTGATTTACATCAAGGCCTATATTCAGTAAAGATAACAGATTTACTTTCTTCATGCATGTGCCCACAATATAATCTGCCTTTGATAGAACTTGAAGGAATTTTTTCAGCATTTTGTAGCAATGATGTTTTAAGGCACTGAGTAGCAGAGAGCCTTTTTCTCATTCAAGTTCAAAAGTTCATGTTATGATCTCGTGTGCAATATCTACTTATGTAACTAAACGTGCCCGGTTCTGGGTTAGAATGTGTGGTGTGCATGCTTTTTTAATTTTAGTTTTCCTCTCTCTCCCTCTCCTTCCCTTTTCTTCCACCCCGTCACACTTGGCTCCTGTTACTTATCTGCAGCCATACTTCCTCCATTGCATTATACTGTTTCGTTACCGAATACCTGAACGGGATTAATCGAGCTTCTCTTGGGAAGTAGACCATTGCTCTGAACTTCAAGAAACTGGACAAAGTTTTCTTGTTATGGTAAGCCTGTGGGTATGAGTCTTGCTTCACTTGGTGCAAGTCTGGTTACTGACATCAGTGTGGGCAGCACTGGATCTCATTCCCATAAGGAAAAGGGCAGAATTGCAGTTTGGAGAGGCCACCACACTGTTTACATTTGATTTGTTGGAAGTTGAGTGCTTCTTGCTGAGCTTTCCCCTCTCCCCTAGTTGTTCCAAGTTGAGTGCTTCTTGCTGAGCTTTCCCCTCTCCCCCAATTTTACGTGTGATTCTTCAGGTTTTACAGGAAAGATTTTTTTTTTTTTTTAAAGAAAACATTTTCTTTCCTGATGAGCCAAGGAATCCCTGTATGTTGGAGGCTCCTTACATTAAATAGGTACCTTTTTGACTTTTTCAGTCTTTAGAGGTAGAGTGATGCATTTTGGAAATCTGTAGGTATAAGTGAAGTTTTCCCAGTTTATGCTCATTTGAAAGACTTCAAAATTTTCCAGATAGATAAATATATATAAGAAGAAGTGAAGGAGAATGGGAGGTAACACAAGCATGACAACAGGTTGAGTAGAAATTTTAGAAACTCAGTTGTATAAGCTGTATTAAAACGACTTAAAACTCTAAGGCAGGAGCAGAAATACCACACTTCTGTTAGGTGCCTAGGACCATGTTTTACGGGGGTTACACACCTTCCCAGCAGAGTCTCAGCTGAGAGCAGTATTATGTGAGTGCACGTAGGCAGCTTCCAGTCTTCATCTCACACGGGAGCGGTGGTACCTGTGTAATGGGCTGCAGGCAGACCTCGCAGTCTCAGGAGCTTTGTGGCTGTTTGCTTTCTAATCTTCAAGTGCTCTCTTGTTATTGTCCCGTTGCAAAATCTCAACAGAGGAGTGAAACTGCAGCCAGCTCTTGAGAATGGGCGTTTTTTCATCAAAGCAGAATGGGCCACGTTTGAACTTTTTTGTCTATGTTTTTAACAAACTTTGTTGCATTGTCTGAAATTATAGAACAACTGGCAGCAGTTTGTGCCAGTGGGTGTTTAACTAGTGTGAATGCACTGAGGTGTATAGTTTTGCTCTGTATCTGCTACTTGCCCCTGTTAGAGCTATCGCTTCTGCTCTTCACATTATCCTCTGTTTATAAGTTTTAGTTTTATTCATGTCTTTGTAACATGAAAGAATAATGAAAGCATGCTGTAAGAAGTTTTTCCTGTGGTTTTTACTAAATGTATCCTTCCCTGTTTTTATAATGGCTTTGCATGCCTATCAGTCACATTAAGCAGAAAATGTAATCTCTAAAATCTCTATAGCTCCAGCCAGTCTGAGAGTTGAAAACCTTTCACAAAGGTGACTGACTGAAAGGAAAAGTAAATGGCATTGATACTATGTTGCTACTGATTATAGCCAGTATGAGACTAGGCACAGAAAGCGAAGAATATAATTGATTTTAAAATGCTTAACCTTTACAATAACAATTAGGTTTTCCTGATCTATGATTGTTAGTAAGGGTTTAGTGGAAATACAGGATGCAGGACCTTGTGCCTTTGCTACCTTTTCTGAAGGGTGACACTTAGAGAACTGGGGTAGTAGCAGGTCCAAAAGAAGGATGTGCCAAAATACCGAAATGCTGGACTCGCTTCTCTTCTTCTGAATGGTTTGTGCAAGTAGAAAACATAACCCAGTTTAACTCCTCTTATGGGCATTCAATTGCAGAATAAATTGCTTTATTTTGAAAAATAAAATAAAAATTAGTGCAGTTTGAATCAACTGGCTATTTCACAGAAAGTAATTTATACTTTAATGCAGCTTTGCTGTACATGAAGAATGGGCATGTGTTCTGGAAGATTCTCCTGCCTCCTGAGACCTGGAGCTGTGATTTCACAAATTGCTCAGCTGACCTGACCGACTTTTGTCATTTAAGGCAGAATTAGTCTTATTCTTCCTTCTCTGAGCTGTGTGCTTCTGCTTTCTTCCCTGTGCCAGGTATGCCACTCATGCTGGTCTCCACCATGAGCTGTTTAAACTCACTAACCAAGTTGAAAAGGATCCTATTCTTTGACTAAGTTAGGGAGGTGAAGTGACTCAACCAGGAAGAGAGCCCTGCGGATTTCCAGAGCTGGCGTTAGACACGCTGTGATGGTGTGCGCTGGAATTAAGGAGACCAGGGTGGGTGGGAAGAGAGCAGGACCTCCCTCCCTTTCCTGGCAGCAGTGAGCTCTTAGATGAGACTGCCTCAGGTGCAAAACAGCATCCTTGGACAGGTGCCATTCTGGCACCGGTCGCTCTTGGCTGTGTCTATTTGAGGTCTTCAGTAACAGAGTCAAGGTGTGAGAAGGTTGTGAATGGTTAACTGATGTACCCTGCAGACCTAAACCCCTGCCATGGCAGAGAAGCGGAGCTGCCGCAGACACCTGGCACGGACAGACCAGCAGCATTTCCTACTTGGGAAGGAAAACTGCTGGGGTCTGGTATTTTGTTCTGCTTTTTGAAGTTTAGAACACAAGGTTCTACACGTTGCACTAGTGAGTGGTAGAAACTCCAGCTTCATTACTGATATTCTTGTGGGTTAAAACTGATCTCAATGATAACCCAAGTGTCATTTAGATGGGTTACTTTATGCCAATGTTACTCCTAACCTGAATGCTTACAGTAACTCAAAAAGAGTCCTTCATCACTAGTTACATTAGAAAGACCTTTTGGATTGTTGAGGGTATTCTAGAACAATGAGTAAGTATGTAATGGACACGGTGCTAATTTGTGGTTTGGGAAGTTGACATCTTTTATGTGATAGAGACTGTCAGACATCGATTTAGTGAGATCTGCAGAAATACCTGATGCTAGTGCACCTTGATGCAAGAGAGTAATTAGGTGTCTGCCTGATAGATTCATGTTTGCAAAACTCCATAGTTCTGAATGCACAAGCGTTCTTACAAAAAGAATGGTGCTTTAGCAGGGGAGCGGGGAATAACAAAAGACTATCTGCTGACATGTATGAGCTTCAGAGCCAGTGAGTACGTACTCTCAGAGGTATTGCAACAGAAGATAAGATGAAAGGGTAGAATTTTAACTGATCCAAATTAGAGTGATACTTTTCATTTTATTTAAGCCTCTCTAGATGCTTTATTCTGAAAGTAGAATCTGATGCCTGTGGGATACAGTGAAAACACGCAACAACTTAGGTTAAAAAAAATTTTACAGCAAAGATGGGTCTGATGGAAAATGGAAATTTTCCTGTGAAGAGAAAACTATGATGGAATTGGGAAAGCAGAAATGCTAACAGATGATTTTTGATCTTTGGCCGCTGCGTATCAGTGTCTGATGACACACAGTAGTAGTAACTGTAGCAGTTGTCTTCTGTTTTAAATGTCCTAGAGAGTCCTTGGCAGAGAGTCTCTTCATGCACATGTTAACAGTTTTATTACTGTCTGGATTAGGGTAATACTTAAATCCCTGCCCAGAATTTTTAAAGATTTAAATGCCTGAGGATGAAGTTCATGTCTTGTATAAACAAGTAGTTGAAAACAGTGGCAGAAGGCTTTCTATTTGTTAGGGTTAAAAAAACCCTTCATGTGTACCAGAGGCGTCTCCTGAGAGTTTAATCAGGCCATATGGGAATTCCACCTGTAACTGGGTGGGATATTGACAACTTGTTAGGCATAGTAGTACTCCTTGCCATATTCTACCTGCAAGAAACTCTCAGACGGGAGCAATGAGGGGAGAGAAAGCTATTTCACAGTGAAAGATTTCCTCCTCTAGACAGAACTCTACACGATGGAGGTGGATTGCGCCAGGTGTCCTGTCTCCCGTCCGCTGTTAATTTTACTCTTCCCTAAAACTGTAGGCTAGCGCACCACTTGCAGCTTACCTCAGATGCTGTGGTCTCACGCCCAGCCCAGGGTTACATACTTTGGTGAGGTGTGCTGCTCCTCCTGCAGCGCTAGGAATGCTGGAGGGGTGCCACGCGCTGTTGGTAAATATAGGCTGCAGTTCGACAGTAATTACTTTCTTCCTGGAGTTTCAGAAATTAACGTACAAAAGCAAATGAAGTGAGGGAAAACTTACTGCTTTAAGTGCATTTCATATCAGATGCTATTTTTATTTTTTTTTAATGCTCCTTTGAATGTAGTAGGGTTAAATAGATGAAGTCTGTAATAGAGGAATAAGTTATGTACTTCGAAATGTTGTATCTTGGTCTTAAGGATTTATAAGCCTCTCTTCTCTCCTGGCTTTTAAATAAATTTAGGGAAGCAGGAGAATGTCCTGTGATAGGAACAGTGCACAAAGCAGCTTCTGCTGTATGGCTGCTTCCTCATGAAACGCTTAGCATCTTCCCTTTAGTCTGTCTTTTAAAACTATTAACAAAAACTATGGTCAGCCACAGATGACTTTGGGAGAGCAGAGGAGAATTTTTTGTATTTCTGGCTTGTTTTATGTTTGGGAAAGGTGTAAAATATTAATTTGTTTCCTTTTTGTGGTTTCACCATAATGTCTTATAAAGAAAAAATACTGCTGTTCTGGAAAGGCAAGAATTAAAACTAAAAGAGATATAAGGAAGAAATTTTTTTTTACAATGAGCGTGGTCAAACATTGGAACAAGTTGCCCAGAGAGATGGCAGAAGCCCCATCCCTGGAAACATCCAAGGATCCAAGGTCAGGCTGGATGGGGCTCTGAGCAACCTGATCTAGTTAAAGATGTCCCTGCTCAGTGCAGGGGGGTTGGATTAGATGACCTTTAAAGATCCCTTCCAACTCAGTACATTCTATTATTTTATGATCCAAATTTTAATCTGCACCAGGTAATTTAAACTGGTCAGGAGATTTTGTATTGTATACAGAAGCTAACCAAGTTTTGTTAAAAATCAGAAGCAGTTCTGCTTTGCATATCACAGTGAGAATCTGACCTAGCTGTTCAGGCAGGCCTGGCCAATGAAGACAGCTGGTTGCTGGTAGGTACCTCTGCTGCTTCTGGTCACAAGGAGCCTTTTCCTCCTTGAACCATGACAGCTGTGCCATCTGCGGCTCTAAGGTATTTCAGCTTGGTGACCAGCATTGTGTTTGGAAGATATTCTTGGTCTTATTGTTTTTTTGCTACCTGTCTGTCTGCTGCTGAATGATGTGGGAGTAGTACACCCTAAAGCCCCTTATGTACAGGGAAGGGTTTCTTGCAAGGATTCTCTTTC
>NW_009726784.1:38382-74691 GCF_000703405.1 Apaloderma vittatum
GTGGTGTTGCGAGGGAGTCAAATACTATTGGGGAGATCATACATCTGTATCTGCTGCCTTGGCACAGGCAGTGTGCTGACAAGGCTTCCACGTGAGGTAGTGAGACATGTAAGCCTGTCTTGAGCTGAGGCGTAGATGGTCTGAATTTATGCTGCTTCCTAGTGAAAGAGAACTTTGGTTCGTTCATTCATTAAAGGTTGAGTTTTATTTGGTCCAATCTGTTTTTATTCTTTATTCTCTTGCTCTTCCCCATTCCACAGCCTTTGACTATCCATACAGCTTTTTCAAGTAAGTTACATAAGAGGTAGGATTCCAATATCTATGACAGCAAAGGGGCTGGGTTGTTTTTCAGTTTTTTTCTTGGTCTGCTGAAACAGGGGAATGTTAAACTTTACCAAGGATCTACGAAGATACAGTATCTCTTCATATTGATGAAAGTGCATTTAGGATAGATGCTTTTTTGAAAAGCTGTTTTGATTTTACATTTTGTAGACAATGTCATCAAACTGCTTCTGAAGAAATATTTTGCAGAATGGAGTTTGGTTTTGAGAGGAGCATGCACTGAAAGAAGCTAAAGGTTTTAAAGTGGAGTTAAGAGTACTGTGCTGTCCTGGTCCTGCACCTGGGAATGGTGTTGGCTTTCCTGGCCCTCAGGACACCTGTGTGCCCTAATGGCCCTGACTAGCCTCACCTGGGCCTTCTACCCCACCCTCTGCCCATAGGTTGTAGGACCTTCCTTTCCGATCAGCCTCAGCCTTTCAGTCTCTGCCTGAGCTATCTGGCTGGTGGTTTCTAGCCCCATCTCCTGCTGCTGGATGCCCCTGGCCAGGGCATTCCCTGGCTTCTGGACCTGGTTCAATGCTGACCATGCCTGGGGCTGCCGATGGACCTGTTTGCAGCACCGAGCTCTGCGCATCCTCTCTAGGACTGTGCTCTGGTGGGTGAGGACACTGTCCCGCTGGGATCAACCTTGGCTCCCAGCCCCTGGGACAGCCCTGCTCCTGCTCTTCCTGGCAGTGCCTGCCCTTTTGTACAGTGCTGGTGAACCATGATTTTAGGGATCTTAGCTCTCTTCAGTATTTTGAAAGATAGTGGCTCTACTTGTTCCTATTTATAGAAATTATAGGAAGGATTCCTTTGTCATCAGCACCCTCCTGTCTAAGCATTGCAAAAGTCAGGCTTTCAGACTATTACTTTTTGTGATACTTGAGACTTTTAGTGCCGTGTGTTTTGTTTTTCCAAGGCACCCTACTTCAAGTTCTGATTTTGACGTTTCACTATTGAATTGATATTCATATCAGGTATTAATGGTGGCTTACTTACAGATGCTTATAGGTTAGATGGGCAGGTAGATTGTTTGTGCTTCTGTAAAGCCATTTTCTTTTTTTGTAGCTTTGGTTTCTGGGAGGTGGTTGAGAGACATTGGTTTATTTTGTTTTATTTGCCTACTAAGTATGTACTTTACAGGGAATTTCCATTTAGGAGAACATTTAAATTCCTAATCTTATGCTCTAAAATGCTTGTTTTATTCAGCACGCTTGTTAGAATAAGCTTAATACACAGAGAGCAACTGATACACAAATTTCAAGTATGATGAAGGGAGAGGAAGAAAGAATCCAAAATAATCAAAAATGGAACAAAAAGAAAAAAGGAAAAATACTCAAAGTTTGTAAAAAGCTCAGTCTAGTTTCTTTTCAGAAGAATAAATCCTTAAATAGAAGATGTCAGTTTAAATGCTAACAGGTCTGTCTCTTTCACACCTGAAACATGCTTAAAAGAAATCCTTTATAAAAATTAGAGTAAGTTTATGTTTTTCTGATGATCTGTTTATAGGCTAGGTTTAATTTCACTGATTTTGGTTTGTTTTAAGTGAAAGTGTGATTTTTGAGGAGGGGAGTGTTGTGAATGCCTGTGTAGTTGGGTCAATTTGGTTAGAGACATTGTTGCTCCTTGGCAACCCTTTAACCACGAAAGGAGATCCTGTAATGGAATAATACATCATCTGGAAGACCAAAACCCTTCTGTCTCTCCTCATCTTTTTTCAATTGGCTACAAAGTAACTGGGATTAAAAATTGATCCTCCTGTTGCTTTTAAGATTATACAAATTTTCAAGAACCTTGTTTACTTCAGGAACCTGTAAGTGAGGTCTTATTTAGAAGGCTTACCAGAAGCTTTCTAAGTGTCAGCTTAACAGAAAACCCAAGTGGAAAGTTGGTCAAACATCACAAAGAAGTGTCAGCAGAAAAGTTAGATGTGTGCAATGAATTGAGAATTAATAGTTGTTATAGGCTGGGCCAGTCGGAGCTGTTTTAAACTGTCCCAGCCTTGCCATCGCAATTCAATCTTTAATTGGAAGCTAATTTAACTGTGACATTTTGTGTGAAAGAGCTGTCATTAGGTACTTTTTCATTTCACTTAAATATACAAAAATAACTCAAACCATGTTACAGAAAGTGCATCTGTTAACCCAGATTTATGTCTCCCTCTTTAGAAAATGGTGCTGGCTGATTACTCTTGGAAGAATTGAGGGGAAATACCAGTTTTTTGAAAAGTGGGGAGGTGGGGGAAGTATTGGCTTTGTTTACCTGAGCATATGATCCAGCTTACCATGGTTCACTTGCGATCGTTGTTGACATTTCTGTTATACAGGAATTGGTGTGTTTGTTCCAGAATAGCATGCTTGTACACGCGTCTTCTGAGCTGGCTTATCCTGTGATAGCTGTAGTGTTCAATGTGCCTGGTCAGCAAGGCCAGTCATGTTTGGTTTTTTGTTGTTTTTTTTCTTTACTAACTGATTTCACCTTTAGGCTACTACTAACTATACAAATACAGTACAGGTTCTGTGAGGAAATGTGTACAACTAGCAGTAATGAAAGATAAGGTTTCTTTTTAAAATTGAATTGGCTAGCTAAAACTCTCCACGGGTCTGCCTTAGAATAATCTGCAAAGCCGGAGATTGAAACAAAAATGCTGTTCTTGATGAGACTTAGTTGTCCACACCCTTCCTTCTCTGCAATTTCCTTCCATTCTTCCCACTTTCCAACTTCATGCTGCATAGATTTGGGCATAGATTTGCTGCCATTCTCCTGAGTGATACTGGAAGTGCTCATTAATGTTTGTTTCAACTCCTCTTTGTGAGTCATGGGTAGCCTGTTCCTGCCTCATCAGATTGTTGTGAGGATGTATTCATGTGTGTCTTTGCCTTCAGATGTTACAGTAACACAAGGTATAACAGTCCTCTCTTGCAATTATGTGAAATAATATATTAGGTCTGCACCCATGAAAGTTAGAAATGGGATATTAAGCTACAGCAGGTAACTCGATAGGTTTGTCAGCATTCCAGTCAAATAGCAAGTGACCCTTCTTAAAGTCTCTGGGCTTTTCTCTGGTGAAGCTGGTAGGCTACCAGGGTGGTTACACAGCTGACCCATGAGAGTCAGCTCACCCGTGGTTGTTTGTTTGTGTGTTGTTTTTGTTTCGTGCTACTTTAACCCCCTAGTAAATGCCAAGATCTACTGGATTTGGAAAACACACTTGATCAAATATGTGGTAGTTATGTTTCTAGTGTAACGATAATCACTGTGGTCAATTGGACTGCTTTTAGCAACTGCATTCAGTAAAAAGTGGAAATCACTGATTCGTGAAGTTCTATGCCAAATGATACATGTGAGCAATGTAGTATCTGTTTGAAATGTCACATTCAGCGAAATGATGCATATCCTACTGGCAATGCTTTCCAGCGCCACTCTGAAGAGGCACGAAAATGGGAAGTAGACTTTGTTTGCAGTACTATTTGTTAAGAGAAGGGCACTTTTAAATGCCAGTGTTAGTGTCCCTCCATCTCTTTCTCTGGGATACTCGGTCAAAACCAGGAAGGCTTAATAGCAAGTAATTTGCTTTTTATTTCATTCCTTTCTGCATATGCAAAGTGATATTTTAAAGCTGGTTATGCCAGTGCAAATGCTTTGTTTTGGTTTAGGTTGAACCTACTCCTATCTAAACTAAATTACTTTTTTTAAAGTGAGTCTTGCAGGCAAAGATCATAGTTTCTCAAGTGTCATTATTTCTATATCTCTAGTTCTTCTTCTTCTTCTTTGTATTTTGGTTTAATGGTTACGTGTGTCCCTGATAAACACTGGGAATAGTAATTGGAAATGATATCTAGAATATGTGTTCTCTTCCTCCCAATCCATATTATCCTGATCTTTGACAGCTGTGTTCCTGCAGTTACTCATTCCACCTGAGAGGGTGAAATGCAGAATTGCTTTGGAGCTGGAAGTGAGCAAAAGGTCAGGGATTGCCTCAGAAGACCCTTCTGTGGAATGGCTCAGATGCTTGTTGCCTTTCACATGCATACTTTAGGTTTGATTTTTTCAGAGTTGCTGAGCGCCTGCATTTCCTGCTGGCTGCATCCAGCCTTTCTTCTTTCAAAATCGCACCTCTTTTAAATACCTCTATTCCTTAGCTTTTTAAGCTAGCTTTCAAAGCTGGCCCGAGGGCACCAAAACTTAACTTGAAGATTATGTTATAGACCCCTGTGGTGGGGGTAATGGTGGGAGAGTTAGCACCTCTGGATGTGTGCCCTGTAGAGTTGCTGTTTTTACTGAGCTTCTCAAAGAACGGCTTTGCAATTAAATCCGTGCTTTAAATTCAGCGCCAAAATAGAATTTTGGAAGATTTGTTGTATAAGGTATTCTTTTGGGAGATGTAGTAAGTGCCTGGCAGTCCTGTGTGTGGAGGTGTTTATTTTATGGTTTTAAATGTGAATGTGACTCTTTTCCTTTAAGCTTCTTACTTTTACACTGATCTTTAGGAATGACTTATTTTTCCACTTAACTCTACTTGTTTGTATGTATTTTGCAGGAATCCCTTGAAGCTCGCCCTGGGAATGGACAGCTACCTCCATTTCTGGAGGAGAGTAGTGCCAGTTGAAGAAGCCTTCAAGGCAAGTCGACAAGTGTGCTGATAACTCTCGGAAGGGTGCAGGGAAGGGACAACCTTCCAGGTCAACAGCCATGCCTTTCGGGCTGAAACTGCGGCGAACCAGACGCTACAACGTCTTGAGCAAGAACTGCTTTGTGACAAGGATCCGTCTGCTGGACAGCAATGTGATCGAGTGCACCCTCTCCGTGGAGAGCACGGGGCATGAATGCTTGGAAGCTGTTGCTCAGAGGCTGGAATTACGTGAGGTAAGAGTAACCCAGGAAAGACCATCTTATCGCTTTTCTAATTTGACACGTTTTCAGCTGAGGCAGTCAGTTTGTTTGAATCATGTTCTTCTCGGAGCTGGCCAGATATGATCAGCAGCTGGAGCTTGGACAAGCATGTTCTGGTTGTGTGAAAACTGAAAGCAGAACAGCACTCAGGGTTTTGTGCTGTTGCTCATTCATCATAGCCTTGAGAGCTCTTTGTAATATGAAGATGAGGTTTACTTCTTTTCTTAGAAAGCAATGGGTGTTACTTTCTGAACTGGGTTGCTAAGGACCAAGTTACAGTTACTTTTATCTGAATGTAGCCCGGGTTTCACCAGCAGTGCTGGCTGAATTATGCCAGTGGGAAGGAGACCACTGGCTTTAAATATCCACCTTCATATAAATATATTCTTGTTACTAACATACTGGAAGAGACAACAGTTGTGCTACTAGCAGGAGCAACTAGTAGCAATTTGAGGATGGTGGTTTTTCTCTTCCTTTTGTTTAACTGAAATATTTCACATCTGGAAGGCTTCTTTTACATTTCCAATGCTTCTGAAAAGGCTGAAGAAATCCATTCGTACTTTATCAAAGATTGAAATTCTTTGGTTTTCTACTTGTGGTAGAATTCAATATTTATTTTAAGTGTTGAGGCCTTTTTTAGAAATAAGTCTCCAGAGTGCATGGCACAAATGAACTGTCTTTCCTTGCTCACCTTCTGTGAACTACTTACATGTATCCTTCTTCCTTCTATACTTTTGCAAATCACAAGTTGAAAACCATTGCCTGGAAAATGCTGCATTATCATCTGACTGTCCTGGCTAATGCTTTCTGTAAGCACAGCTGGGAAATATAATAATCTTGCAACATCTTACATATGTTGATCCATGACCCTTTGCGAAGGTGGCAGCTGGAGGGTAGCATACAAGTAACTACTGCAGATGAAAACTACACACAAAAATCCTTTTTATACATCAGTAGTTATAAAGAATGAGACAAGAATCTCATTCTTTCTGGGTGCGTGGAATAAGCAGGAGAATGTGCAGGCAGGAATAGGCCAGAGTCAGAATATTGCATAGTTATTATAAGGGTGTGGTTTCTATGTGAATTTGAGTAGAGTCATCTTCTCCCTTCTCTTCTACTAGAGATGAAGATTTCCCAGGAATTACTTTTATTTTATTTTTTTTGTTCTTACGGAGAGGTTAGATCCTTCCCTTTCCTTCCAGTGCAGAAAGGAGTGAAATTAAGTGATTCTTCTTGTATTCTTTGTGGGCTTATCTAGTTGGTGCAGCAGAAGTCTGTGGCCTAATGATTCTCTCTGGAGGTCCACCTGTGTTTGCAAACAATAGCTCTGTCAGCGAGTTAGCATTCTTTTCCACAAAGCATTTTGTGATTTCAGAATGTGTTTTGTTCTACTTTGGAACAAAGCCTGAAGTTTCAAAATTTTCCAGACTAAAAAGATTGGACAGCAGAGTTGCAAAGGAAGTTGTTTGGGTTAGTGTTCAGTTTCATGGGGGTTTTCTATTACTTTGGGTTTTCTAATTTTCAAAATTATTTGTGTAATGCCTAAGAAGTATGTTAGCACAAAAAGTTTGTGTTTCAGGATAAAAAAAAATACTTTAACAATACAGAAGAGAATGCTTTGATGTTGTTGGAACACTTTCCCCTTCTTTCATCACCCTCCCTACTTTTTCTCTAAACAAAGTTTTGGCAACATCGAACCAATTTTGTAAAGTTCAGATTTCAACAGTACAGCATTTTTTGAGAGAAGATTTTTTTTTATTTTGTGGTTTGATGTGTTTTTTGGGGTTTTTTTTGAGATTGTTTCTGGTAGCATCCATTGCTGCTTTTAAATGTTTAGGAGAAAGAGAATTACTCACTTCTTTCAACTCTGACATAGTCTCTCTGTGTCCTCTTCTGCTCCTTTCATGAGGAATAATTTGAGCTAGCAAGCTTGGAGATGCCTGATGCTGGATATTATCCTTTTCTTCAGAGCCCAAATTCAGTTCTTCTTCTACCCTGCTAGTCTTCCTGCCATGAAACAAAACCGATGCAGTCATTTGGAGTCTATCCCCTTCCTTCTCTAGGCTTACCATTGTTTTTTAACTCCCTGACCAATCAAATACTACAGAAGCATCAAAAGTACTTTGAACAAAGCTCAGTTATTCAAAGCTTGAGATTTGTACAACTGGATAGCTGAGAAGCCCATTAAGTGTACCGAGGAGAGAATCGTTGCAAGTGTCCAAACTGGAGAAAGACTTTTGAAATTCCTCAAATGTGGCAAAAACTTCATCTGGAATAGGCCTTCTCTTAGAAATCCTAATCAATAAACTGTAATGTGCAAGCAAGGAAAAAACTAAGCTTTGTTAACTCCCATGCTCACAAAACAGTACTAAAATCCTGTTTGTCTCCTCCATGCAGTCTCAGGTCAGAATATGTGTCCTCTTAAAAATAAAGATCAATTTTGGTTTGATTCTTTAGTTTGATCTTAGGTTTAAATAAATCCTAAGTGTACCCTAACTTTTAGCTTCATGTTAGGAATACATCCATGATTCCCTCCAGCCACTTTCTTGGAAATGGACAAAAAACTGTCCAAACTCCCCCTGCTAGAAAGCAAAACTGTTTGAGATTACTGTATGTGTTGTTGCAAAGGACTGTTGATCATTATACCACACATGACTGAAAAGCAGTATCTAATGGATTATGCATATTTCTGTTTGATCTCTGGGGAATGCAACTCCCCCCCTAACTGAGTCAGGGTTCAGGAATAGGTCAGTAGAAAGTGTAGCCATGTAACTACTGCAAAATCTGGTTTTATCCTTTTTAGCAAAGCTCTTGACAAAGCATAAGGTATTCTAGCTGAACAGTTATCAATTCCAATAAAATTAGGTCTTACACCAGCGTTATGTAAAAAGATGAGAAGAGGGGAGGAAAGGAAAGAAAGGAAGGACAAGGTCAGAAAAGTAATTTTGTACTCTTGTATGTATGTACATAGATAATAAAAAGGAATTTTTTTTCCCCCAACATATAATGACATTTTTCTCTTGAAGTGAGACTTCTTGAAATAGCAGAGTAACCTGTACAAATCTGTCGTGAGACTTCATGCCTCTTTCTCCTTTTTGCTCTCCTTAATTAACTTTATAAGATGATGAAAAGTTGAAAGATGGAATGTTCTGATGCATTGTAAGGACAAGAAGGTCCTTTCGACCAAAATTATCCTTTCGAACTGAATTTCACAACAGTACCTCCAGCACTACGATGCTGCAAAACTGACACCAAAGCAGGAGAATGGCAGACACTGACCGCTGAGCAAGAGTGGCTGTTTACTACTCTTCTGACCTTTTTTTTTTTGTGTGCCTTAGAAGGTGTCCTCTCCTCGTAGGGCATGACTGAAAACCTGTGTTTGGCAGCCAGCTTGCCTCGAAGTTTGGCTTGGTTTGACTTGTCTTGCCAGCAAAGCTGGAATGGAGTTCAGGCGGTGCTTGGACAAGAGACCTTCTAGGAACAATTGGCTGCTCTAAATGGTGCCTCCCCCTCTGTGCGAGCTCCTCGGGATAGTGGCGTTTAATGCTTTTTGCCTGGAGGAGCTGGAACTCTGCCTTTCTCAAGGATAAATATTTAGTTGGCCACTTAATCGAATGCTTTAATAAACACCGAGCCAATCTCGTTGGAACCTTTGGAATGAGCTTTCCAGGTTTACCA
The DNA here is from genome assembly GCF_000703405.1 of Apaloderma vittatum. Classification (NCBI taxonomy): domain Eukaryota; kingdom Metazoa; phylum Chordata; class Aves; order Trogoniformes; family Trogonidae; genus Apaloderma; species Apaloderma vittatum. Next base: position 47,278 of record NW_009726784.1, read on the forward strand.
AGTGTCTGTCATCTGTTGACAGTTCTACTCCTTTTTGCCCAACATAAAGGCGGGGGTATTTCTGGACCTGGTAGTACAGCAAAGTCCAAGTCCAAAATGAATGTGTTGCATCTTGAACTAGCAGCTCTAACATCATGTTTTTTAAGACTTCTCAGCCCAGGTTTTGCGTATGCAGCTTTCTTCCCTGTCTCGCTGTATTTCAAGGATCATCTTTTCAAGTAGTGTCACTGGGGAATGCAGGTGCTCTGGTTCTCGTCTGCTGCTTTAGCAGAAGATTGCAGTTTCTGGAAGAGCCTAAGCCAATTTCATTGTATCACATGTTAAGTCATGTGTGGTATGTAAGGAAAAATTTAAAACTTTGAGGGAAAATTAATATAAACTCTTTTTCAACAGAGCTTTTCATGTATTTGCAAGATTAGGCAGACCAAAACCACTAGCAACTGAAGTTTTTTATCTGCAGAAAGGATGTGTGTGCATGCACGTAGTGTTATGAAAAGCTTTCCTTCAGTGTGTATCACCAGTTTCTCAGATGTGAGTAGAAGAGGGGTTTTATTTTTTTATTTACAAGTGAAAGCATCATTCACTTTTTTGACTAGTTTGTCAGCTAGGGCAGCTCTTGTTACTTCAGAGCCTGCCATGTGTAGGTGTAGATAGTTATGCCATGAAAACTGGAGTCAAGTTAGTGGTTCACTTTGTACAGATGGACAAACAGACCAGCTTTGGGAATTACACTGGTTTTCAATCAGCAGCTTATAGAGAAAAAGTTCTCCTTTTTATATACCTTGATCTAAATTGTGGTGTTTCTGTACTGTAAAAATGTTTTGTGGGCTGGAGTGCATGGCAGCACATGACTCGGATTCTGTAACACCTTCTGGACAGTCAGGTGCCTGGTCTTAGCACACTCAACTTGATGGTCCAGCCTTTTCCAGTGCCAGGTTCCTCCTTTCCTGTTTGAGAATTAATAATGTTCCTAGGGGAGGGAGTTTCTTCAGGCATTCACAGCAGTGGCTACAGAAGTCTTTCCCCACTGTGGGTTGTTAAAAAATTCTAATGTTTTCAAGAAGCTCCTGGTGACGGTGAGCTGATACTCAAATAACTGTGCTGGTTGTCTCTCCAAAGTGCAGGTGTTTGTGCAGTCCCTGTGCTTCATCTGCTGTTGCTCCATCCTCTCCAAGCTGCCTTCCAGGAAAAGAAGTGGCTTTCCGCTGTGTGAAGTATGTGCTGCCGTGGTTGGTCCACGGTGTCTGCTGTAGTCATGAAGCTTAGACACTGCATTCCCTTCACTTCTTATTCCTTGCAAGTGACTCAGGATTCTGGATTTGATATTTAAGAGCCTTTCCACTGTAGCAAATCTAAATTTTTGTTGTTCCCCTGCCCCCACTCAAAGGGGTGCTCATTTGAGCTCATTTGGGCTGTTTAATTGCAATACTCATAATCCCTCTGATAACTATTTCAGACTTCAGACTCCAAATCGTCTTAGCCGCTAGATGTTTTCCAAGTTCTTGATGCTGCAAATTTGGGTACTAGGTGATGTGAATGTGTATTTTTTAAAGTAATATGGAAAATCCGTTTTCACAGCTCTGCACATTTTCTTGAGGAGGATGAGCTGCCCTGCAGTAATTTTCAAGATTTTGTGCATTAAAGGAGGTGGTAAAATCACTGTGCTTTTTTTCTGCCTTCACATGAATTCCTTTCCTTTGCTTTCTTAATTTTAATCTAATTACTCTCATGGTGAGCTCGTCAGAAAGAACTTCTTATCCAGTTCTCCGTCTAGAGAGGGAGAGTAGATATGTATCAGTAAACTGGTTATTTTTAAGTTTATCCTGTGGCAGATACTGACTTGATTTATATATGCTCTGGACTGAGGGATTTCAATTCTAGAAGGAAGTGCTACATTGATTCTCTTCAAAAAAAGAACAAACTTGTGTCACTGTACCAAACTGATCTTAAAGTGAAAGGACCAATGTTGAAGCTACACTGCAGGTTTGTCAGGCTTAATTGAGGAATCAAGGTGAATTAGTTAACACTTTAGTTAAATGCTACTCTGGACTTTCTCCAAAGTTGAAAATATGTATGTAATGATACCTTAAGGTAAATACACCTGTGCTCCAATTCAGAGTTTTTGCATATGATTCTCTTGCATGCCCTCAGCTATAAAATAGTTGGAGCAGTATTGCCTCTGCTAACTTGTTTTGAATTCTAAGCATTTTAAGTTTTCAGTGTAGTTGCTCTAGTGTCTGTCATGCTAAATGCTGCGGATTTTAGAGAAGTATCCTGACCAAAGGGAAACAGGCTGTCAGTGGTGGCTTTTGCGAAGTTGTAATGGTTGCAATTTGTCTGCTACTTTTGAAGACTTTTTGTTTAAAAGTGTGAATATCTAGGAAGTCCAGTTGGTGAAATCTTGATGGTTCTTTTATAGGCCAAACCTCTTGAATGTGCTAAAAGTAGTTTCAAATAAAAGCTTTATGAAACAGCAAATCGGGGGAGTCCTATTACTTGTCTCAAGTATCTTTATTTAAAATACAGTGCTGGATATAAGGGATTGTGACTACCTGTAGAAGGATTGTTGTCTAGGTAAGTTCAGCTGTAAGAACAAAATAAGTATTTTATTTGTTTTAGAGTTAATCTAATCTAATGGGAACTACTGGAAAGTTTCATTGACTAAGGAGTCAGTTGGATTAAACACCAAGAAAGTTTATTGAAATAAAGTGAGAGAAATATGCAGAAATAGTAATGATCCTGCTTTTAGACCCTAAATCTGCTTGGTGTCCACGGAAGTTCCTCTTACAGTGTCTGTTTCGTTCATTCCAGTGTTAGTACAGAGGGGTATTTTATACTGAAGGCATTCTTGGAAACCTCTGGAGATTGTCACCTGAAACAGTGAATTAAAAAATGTTGATACAAACCTCATAGTTAGGGCTACAGACAGATTTCCAAGCCACTGATGGATTCTAATTCCTTTGCTGAACATGAGCACTTTATTTCTGCTTTTCTTCAAATCTGTAGTTGTAGTACTTGCTGTTAATTTACACATTTGCCTGCGGTAGTAGATCAGTGTGTTTAATGCAGTGGTTTAATGGCTTTTTGATAGACTCCTTCATGATGGATTGGTTAGTCCTTCAGGTGCTTATTACCAGTTTGTAGTATTTGAAGCTCTAGTTCTGAACATTGTGCTTTGCTAATTACTCTCCACCAGCAACAGTCCCATGTGGCTTATTCAGGAGATACTACAGCCTTTGAGATTTACACAGGATGGGAAGTAGCCAAGGTTTTCAAGCCAGGATTTCTGCAGAACCCTAGAGCAAGCAACGTACGTGCATGATGCACATTTTAAGTGTAATAATTGTCTACCATAAAATGCGTGTGCAGTAAAGAAGGGGGGAAAAAGAGTAAACATGTTTTGTATTGGTTAAACAGTTCTGGTATTGGTAGATATATTTTGACATACGTATGTGGGTTTGCGTTCTTTTTTACAGTTGAAAGAGTCCCTGTCCTTTGCCTGCAGTGAGCCTAATCCAAAGGCTGATGAAGCCTTGGTGCTTCGATTCAGTTGTGGTGTTTGCTCTCTGTTTACAAGGCACAGGCGTAAAAGAAAAAAAAAAAGACTCACTCATTTGCTGTAAATCATTTATGTCACCTGTGCCATAATGTCACATAAAACTCTTTAATATGCATTTGGGAGAGATGGTAAGGGATAGATAGTACTCCATGAAGTATATTATATTGCAATATTGTCACTGTATTCAAGATAATCCTAAAAATAAAAAGGACAGTAAAAAAGAAATGTCTCTTATTTTGCATATGGAAAAATTTACACGATTCCATCTGTTCTTTTGTGCCTGTCTTTGAATGTGTGTGTGATGTAGCTGAAAAAGGTAAACTGACAGTTTTGTTTCTTTATCCAGACACACTACTTTGGCCTTTGGTTTCTCAGCAAGAGCCAGCAAGCCCGCTGGGTTGAACTGGAAAAGCCTCTGAAGAAGCAACTGGACAAATTTGCCAATGAGCCTTTGCTTTTCTTTGGGGTGATGTTCTATGTGCCCAGTGTTTCCCGACTGCAGCAGGAGGTAACAAGGTATGTGGTTCCCCTGTTTCTGGCATTCAGTCTTTGCTGGGTATCATCTGGTTCTTTCCTTTCCCAATGGTTGTCCAAATGGGAAAAAGTGAGAGAAGTCACCGCTTGATTATGTCTGTTCAGAAAAAAGCTGACAAACCCACACAATAGAGTATTGGTGAGTGATTGCACATGACAGACTGAGGAAACCAAAAGGGAGTAATAGATATATGTTTAAAACCTGGACATAAACTTTAGAAGGAGTCATGGTGACCCTACTCCTTTTCTGTGACATTCTACCGATTAAAAGGAAGCCATAGACAAAGGACCACTTGTAGTTTATTATTCTTAAGTCTACCTGTGCTTTCTTGAAAGTGAACTTCGGCATCTTTTCTGGGTTTTGCCCATCCCACTCCTGAATTTTCCCCTTATGCTTCACAAAAGGATTAAAGTTGTTGGAGGGTATTAGTCCTTTAATTATGATCAGGGTGCACCTTTGCAAACAACTTCAGTAGGAGTTACTCTTTTATTCAGAGCCCTGTGCTGCATTTGAAACAATGCAGTTGTTTTGAGGGGCTATTCTTGTAAACCACATCACTGGGTGGGTTTTACACGCAGCTGTATTTAAATTGAAAAAGAAAAAAGAGAGAGAGAAAAAAAGCCCACTTCATCCAAAAAAGAGTGGGCTTGTTTTCTTTTTAACCAAAATTATTTCATTTATCTGGTCTAGAGCAAAGTTGCATCGGCACAACTAGAGGCAAAACCTGGAATAAGTGGGTGAGGGCTACACGGTGGCAGAAACCTACCCCCTGGAAAAGAGTAGTCTGTTGCTGCAAACCTGAAATTCACCACGTGATCATCACATCTAAAAACGCTATATAAATACTGGAGAAAGAGTGGCTTTATTCCTAGGTGTGTGAGATGGGTTTCTTCTACTGCAGATTGAGAAAAAAAATCATTTAAAATACACAACACTGAACTAGGGAATTTACTTTGGTGGGACAAGAAAGATTTGATTCCTAAAATGACAGTTCTCAAGCAGTCTCTTGACTACTGTACATGCAAAATTCTTTCCAAAGAGTGGGCTGAAAGCATCACAAAACTTAAATTTCCTTGGCAATAGACTGAACATCGATGCTTGTCCGTATCTGCGTATTCCTGCTTTGTATGCGTTGGGACAAACGATTCCTTCAGAATTAGTTAACTTGCAGTCAGAACGTCTGAAGTGTTCTGTTTCTTCCTTTTGGCAGCCCAGTCCTAGCCTAGTTGTGTGCAAGGAAGCATTGTGGCTGCTTGGATGCTATTATCTCTTCAAGCTGCAGCCTGCAGTGCTGATTGCTCATTCATAGCTCACCTGCAGAGGTGTATTCGCTCATTCTGCCCAGGTTGGTAATAACAAAACATTTCAGTGACAGTTGAACTTCATAGCACTCTTGACTGGAGTGGCTGCTGAATTGTTTTTCTGTCTGAAGAGATTGATAACATAAGCTGCAGAGTCCTCTAAGTGCCTCTTACGTTTCTCTAAATGACTGTAGCAAAACCAGCAGCTTACTATTGAATCTCAGATACAGAATAGCCTGTTGAGATTTCTTCCCCTCCTTAAGTGTCTTGCTGCGGATGATGTGATGGCAGCAACCTTCAACAGCGCAATTCTGGGTAAATGTGGTAAATCTTACGTTTGAATCAACAAGTGCTGAGGACATGAAGGACTTTTCTGAAACAAATGGCAGAGAAGGACTCAGTTTAAAGTGTGATGAGATGGACAGATTTTTTTTCTTTTTTTGGTAGTTGTTTTGGCTTTATTTGCTCTTGGTAAACTGATTAAACATTTGTTTTGAAATTGAGACTGGCTGCTTTTAAGATTAGGCTTGATCTGATTACTTGTGACGGTGAGGTAGGCTTACCCGTTCAGTGCCTATGTATTTGACTTATATTTATATACAAATGACAAATCAAATCATAACTTCCTTACATTTTATCATTACTGTTGGAAGCCTAAGATGCTAATTATGCCTGCAGGCTCCTGGATTTTAGCTGCCTGCAGGTGTTGGTGTAGTGGTCAGGAGCTCTTCATGGTTTTGCTGGTAACTTTGTGTATTGCACAAGTGCCAAACGTGGATGTAGAAATAAGGGTGAGTAACACCGCTCCAAGCGCTATGTCCCCTGGTGATGAACAGACTCTGTGGAAACCTGCCCCTATGTGACATGCTGGGAGGGGAGTGGAATAGTAATTTGGTAAGAAGTTGGCGCTGTCCTTCAGAGGCGCAATGTAGGCATGTCGGTTGACGTGCCAAAGCTAAACACAAGTAGCAGTGCTAACCCTAGAGTTGTAGAGTGGTTGAGTTTGGAAGGTACCTCTGCAGATTGTCTGCTCAGAGCAGGGTCACCTAGAGGAGTTTGCTCTAAGACTGTGTCCCAGTGGGTTTTGACTGTCTCTGTGGGTGAGCAGATTCCACACCTTCTTTGGGAAACCTGTTCCAGTGTTCAATCAGCCTTGCAATAAAAAGGGGGGAGGGTTTAGTTTAGAAGGAATTTCTTTTATTTCAGTTTGTGCACAAATGACCTGATCATTTCACAAGTGTGGGTGGGGATAGAGTGACTGAGTGGGTGAATGGGTTACCTGGGTTGGTCACGTAACTGGTTATCAAAGACCTGTAGAGCTACAGGCGCCTGTCATATAAACACAGGCACAGCCGTGACTTAATGTGGGATGCCTGTAGTTAATTTGTAAGAGGTATTTCTGATAATATGAGAAAGAAGGGCCTGTGGAATCCTTGGGAGAGAAAATGAAGAGTGCCAGAGCAGTTTATTCAGCTAACAGCTCTTTGAAGTCAAACTCCGAGCCCTGCAAGAAAAGATGAGGCAGAGTACTTGGGGACACATTAATCATTTTAGTAGGTTAGATTTGACTCTGCGGCTTGCAGTTCTACGCTTCTTTATTACAAAATTGCCTCTTGCTTAAATATGCAGACATTAGTGATGTGGGTTTCTGTTTTGGTTTTTTTTTTTTTCCTCTTAAGACAAAGTTAAGTGAAGCACTGGGACAGGGTAAGAAGCCCCAGCAGGACATCACCACTCTCGTTTGGTTAGTGATTTTGGGTGCAAAAGGTGAGGCTTCTCAGCAGAGCTGTGTTTCTTGACCTGCTGACGAAAGCTTCCTGTGGATGTCCTAGGGAAGCGTATGGAAAGCAGCAGCTGCCAGTTGTAAAGTACTCATCTCTTCTTTCTGGTAGTGGCAATAAAATGAAATAAGTTATTGCTATAGCTTCCTTTCAGCGCAACAGCATTGCACCCTTCACATTGGGCCTTCTCCTAGGAGATCTGTTTCCTGCCCTCTGGTCATCTTATTTCCCTACTCTTTCTACTCTGCTTCTTTTGTCTTGGGTTGAGGCTTCTCTCTGTACATATCCCCTGATCTAATTAATCCCATCTGCTTCAAGACTCAACTTAAAGGTCTTTTCCAACCTAAATGATTCTATAATTGTAAGATTTCAGTGACTCCAGCACCTCTAGTTCTGGAAATTCTACCCGCACCCGCACCACAGACATCTTCTAGGGGGAATGATAGGTTAAAGCCCCATGATAACTTCTTAGGGTATCAGTAGGTGGTTCACCATGTTATAACTGCTACAACTTGAAAACTTCTAGAACAATTTGCAATAAACCAAATAAAAAACCCAAAAAGCAACCAACCAAAAAAAACCCTCTCCAGGCTTGATGGCAGCTGTAGCAGGAGCCATTTGGGTGGAAATATGAGGGTTGGCACATTAGCAAAAAGCATTTTTCATGGAGGGCTACTTAGACAACCTCTTTTTAGTCATCCAGCTGTCTGCAGAGTGAGCAGCCATCGCAGGTGGAGATGCTACGCGTGCTTTTGGCATATTCAGAGCACCTGGGATCTGCATACTGTCTGATATAAAACAGTCTTTGTGATGCCCCGTAGAGTAGATATTTGCATAGATTAGAAATATAAATCTGCCTTTTATTTTCTGCTAACTCCTCAGAGGGGAGGCATCCTTTCAAGCATTTATTTTTTTAAAAAAGATAAGTCTTTGTACAGTGTCTAAAGTAAACAAGCTTGCCTTCACTGTGCTTTTGTTCCAAAAACAGAGATCCCACACACACTTGTGGCTTTCTGAAAATGTGGGTGCTTTCTGCACAAATATCAGACAGTCCATGGCCTTATTTTTCTTCTTTGTTTTTTTTTCTTTTTCTTTCTTTCACAGTTCTAAGGGAAAACCAAAGTTGCATTTTGCTCCCACAGTATCTCAGTTTTCACGCATGATACCTCTGTGCCTCCTCTGAAGGAATGAAGGTGTGCTTTGATCTGGTTTTCTTCTTTTCTTTCTTGGAAGAAGCTTTCAGTATCTTACTACGTTCTCTGCACCCAGTGGTATCCGACGATGTTTGTGCTCTCGCAGACCGGGGCATAATCCTGTGAAACCAGAGCAGTTCCTAGCGTGGGGCTGGGTCCCTACGGTGCTGTGCATGGTAGGTCTGGTCTGCACGACCGTGTAGGGAGGGACGTATTCCAGCATCTGCACTGTCCTGCATTAGGCTTTTGCCCCACGTTCAGCTGTCTGCTCTGCTGCATTTTCCCTGAAGAACGTGCTGTACAGCTTTCCCATGAAAGAAAACATGGAGTGTTTGGAATGAGTCGGCTGCACCTGCAAAGTGTGGGAATGAATGTGTTTGCAGGTGGAAAATTAGAGCCTGTGGCTGCCAGGCCTCTCTTCTGGAGGGCCTGTGAAAAATCAGCCTCACACTTACCCTCCTTTAAGTGAACATTTATTTCCTCTGATGTTTTGCTGCCTTACCCTTTTCTTCAATGTCTCTTGTAGCTATTTTTTTTCTGTTTGTCTTTTAAGGAAATATTTCCTCACAATTCTCTGTCTTTATTTTTCCTCAAGTGTTAGGTTAGGTATTTTTAAACAGGCATTCTTTTAAAACATACAGAACTACAGACTCTTAGAACTATGAATTTTTAAAGCACATGAGGATAAAGTAGAGGGGGAAAATAGTGTTTTACTGCTTCATATTTGCAGGGAAAAATGTCTAGCAAATCTACTTTTTTGTTTTTTAAAATAAAGGCTGGACTCTTTTTCCCTTTCACTCAGAAAAGTCCTTCTTAACTGTCTCACCTACTTGAGCTTATCTTTGTTTTTAGTCTACTTTGCTTTATTTTATATTTTTTTGATCAAGCTAAAGTTTCACATCCTCCAGTGTTGCTAGCTTTTAATACAATTATAATCAGCTGGAGTTTTGTGCTGGTCACTGCTGTCTTTACATGGAGCTTTTAGTTGCTGCATTAAGGCTGGGTATCACATACCCTCCTGTGCCAGCCTGGTTTTGTGGCAAGCTCAGCAATGGGGGACTCTTTTGGCTGTTAAGGTTGTAAGGTACATGAGGCTGCTTTGCTTTTTGTGTTTGGTCACACCTGTCTGAGAAGTCTCTATGTGTACCTTTGAGTTCATAGTAGTGGAAGTGAGCACTGTGGTGACTTCACTGTCCAAAATTACTATTTTATATATTGCAGTGTGTCAGAAAAAAACCCACCAGCACAACATGTACGATCTGATTTGTTCAGAACAGCCGTCATTGTGCTTGCCTGAAGTGATGTACTATGACAGATTCTATGGCCATGCTTGTTAATACACCTCTGGTGGGCCCATGGGATTTTTTTAATGCCAGTGGTTGTTAAAAATTCCGCAACACTTAAAGTTGGGGTTTTTTCTGTGAAAGTACAGAGAAACAACTTGCAGGATGGGAGAAGAGAGGAGTGTGGTTAAGTTGGATGAGTTGGGAAATGAGCAAGAACTGAGTGATATGTGGCAAGGTTGAGTGTTTAAAAAACAAAAGGCCAGAGTTTGGTCTTTTACAGCTGGAGATTTAAGTTGGGCTTTAACCATTCAGTGTTACTGGTGTAACTAAGTGGAAAAAATGTGTTGGTTTTCAGGCAGTGGAAGCCTTAGTCCAAGTTTGTCTCTCCCCAAGAACCTTCTCATTTCCCAGCACATGTTTTAAGAGCGTGCCTGCTCTCTTTGCAAGATGGTATCTGGGAGCAGGCTATGTAGCTTCCAGAAAAATAAGTGCAACCAGTTTCTCCTTGCTTTCTTTTCTGGGAAATGTCATAACTGCAGTGCCACGTGCCCATCAGCTGTGCTTACGGAGCAGCTCTGCTCACACCGTGAAGGAAAGGCTCTGACACATAGCCCATTCTTGGCACTAGGAAGAGCTACATGGCTTGCCCAGCTGAAACGATGATGCACCTCTTCGCTAAGGAGCAAGGCTGTTCTCTTCAACACAAATATGATACTAATGATTAGAATAGTACCATATTCCTATTTCCAGTTTAAAAGTGCCAGTTGCTTCTCCTTTGTTTTTTTTATATTGAGCTGGATCCTTGCATAGCATAAACCAGTGCAGCTCCTTTCTTCTAACAGAATATTTCCAGCTTTACGTATAAAATACACATATCATTTCTCTGTTTTCTAGAGAGCTATGGGTTGCCAGACTGTAATTTTAAATGACTCGCATGAATTAAGACAATCACTGCTATACGCTGAAGTCGTATCAACTGAACAGCAAAGGCCGTAACGAAGCAGCAGCGCTCTCGGCCACTCCAGCTGCTCTCTAGGAGCTCACGTAGCCCCGGCAGGGCAGGGAAGCAGCTCTGAAGCTCCTTGCAAACTGGTTGAGTCTTAAGAGCCCTGGGTGGCCACCCAGGCTTAGACAGTCTGGGGTATTTGCATTTTGGTGCTCCTTTGATGGTTTTATTGTTTTGTTTTAATTATTAGACTTTTTTAATATTAGTGGCTACTGCTGCATAAAAACCCACACATTAGGCTTATAGCTTGCCCTGTTGTAAACAAGCTGATACTTAATTAGCTTTAATGTTATTTTTAGAGGACAGCAACAACAAATAACATGCAGTATTTGCTTGGGTCTCCGTGTGTTCATATTATTGCAGTGTGTGCATTGTTTTCCTTTTCAGTAATATTCTTGACTTGATTCTTTTTGGATGTGTATTTTAGTAGATGCTTAAACTTTGCCTTAAAAATATGAAATCCTTCAAGGCAGACCTAAGTTTCAACATTAATTCCCTGTTTATAAAATAATTTGCTGAGGAGGGCAAACCCTTCTCCCAGCTGACTTTCTTCAGTGAATGGGGAGCTTGTTCTCTGTGTGTTCGTTATTGAAAGCTGAGCTCTTTGTGCCAGATATTTTAAGAAACTGTTGACGCTTAGATCTAATCTATTACATTATACTGTGCTTTTAGACCAGAAAATGTGTTTTCGTGTGTGTGGTTGGGCAGCACATATGTAGCAAATCTAAAAAATAGTGTTGCATAACTATAAATAACAGCATTGGGTATTTCAGCCTGCATCCTTGCTTTAGTGTGTTTTGAAGGCAATGGCTGTGATGGTTAGAAATGTTATAATAGGAATGTCTTGGCATTAGGTGGTATCACATTTACATCTGATCATGAGGAAATAATAGTATTATTTTATGTTCTGGGGCTTCATCACATGTTCTTACAAGTTGCTTTCCTGATAGGAACTATTTATGTGTTCGATTTTAGTAGAACAGATACTTTTGGAATACTCTAGACTTCTTATTGGGCCCTTTTAAACGGCAGCAATGGTTACATTTTGAGTTTCTACTCTTCTAATATGATACACTATTTACACACAGTACCAGAGCTTCCTTTCTGATTCCTTGCTGGTAGAGGCATTTGCACTTGGGAAAAAGGCACTTTTTAGCTTCCTTTCTTGTCCATCTGGGCACATGCGCTGTTGGAGACACTTACTGAACTTTGTATGTTGGTTGGGTGGCCTGAGCTTGCATGGAATGCTGAGTAGTTCTTGTGGACTCCTGCTGGAGGGATGAGGAATGTGGCTGACTTTTACCATAGTTGGGAAACAGAAATGATGCAGATTTTAAAAAAAATAAAAACAATAGAAAAAAATCTACACCTGGGTAGAATGATGTAACAATTTTTTTTGTCCATGCTTGTGATTTTTTTTTTCTTGAGTATGTCAGGATTTTCCTTAAACTTTGTAGCTTTTGAAATGAAGTAAATAACACGATTTTCAGTTTGGGGATTTTTTTTAGATTTTCAAAGCAAAATGCAAGCTAGATTGGTAACACAGCAAGGGAATAAATGCATGAGAGATGTAACTCCAAATACTCCATAGCTTTCAAAAACCAAAAGGAAAAAGAGCACCTAGCTTTACCAAATAAAGTGTCAGTCTTCAATAATAGCATGAATTTGAGGGGAATTGACTCATGGCCTGTAAACCTAGAGAGGTGACAGTACATTAATTGTGCATCCATTTCAGAAGTGCAGAGAGAGCCAGATGGATACAAAAGGTAGATATGTGCAGCAGGACAGCAGAAGAATCATAGAACTGTAGAATATCTCAAGTTGGAAGGGACCCATAAGGATCATTGAGTTCAACTACCTCCTCTTCGTGGGACTACCTAAAATTAAATCATGTGACCAAGAGCATCGTCCAGATACTCCTTGAACTCTGACAGGCTTGGTGCCATGACCACTTCCCTGGGGAGTCTCTTCCAATGACCCACCACCCCTTTGCAATGAAAAACCTGTTCTAATGTCCAATATGAACTTAGAATCTTAGAATAATTTGGGTTAGAAGGGATCTTTAAAGGTCATCTAGTTCCTGCAATAAGCAGGGACATATTCAACTAGATCAGGCTGCGCAGAGCTCCACCCAACCTGACCTTGAATGTTTCTAGGGATTGGGCTTCTACCACCTCTCTGGGTAACCTGTTGCAGTGTTTCACCACCCTCACTCTAAAAAAATTCTTCCTTGTATCTAGTCTAAATCTACCCTCTTTTAGCTTAAAACCATTACTCTTTGTCCTGTCACAGCAGGCCCTGCTAAAAGGCTTGTCCTCATCTTTCTTATAAGCCCTCTTTAAGTAGTTTCCGTGGTGCCACTTCATTCCATTTCCTCGGGTCCTTTTCCTGGTCACCAGAGGAAGTGACTGTTTATGATTAGGACGTGGCTGCAAGCCACGGCGTTAGAAATGTGTCTTGAATTGCACAGGGCAGTCAGGATTGAACCTTAATTCCAGAAAGAACAGCTGAAGGTCCATGAGACTGAACCCGACACTTAGGACGTTTTATGGTCATTAAAGAGAAGGAAATAAATGAAGTATTTTGAAATTTGCTTTGGAGATCTAACCAAGTTGTGATACAGGAGAGTGTCTTCTGCCTTCCCGCAAGGAAACAAAATCCCTTTGAGTGGTCTGTGATATTTGACAGCTGAAATGGTGCTGAGGCTTTTATCAGGGAAGAGCTTTGCCTGCGGAGCTGCGTGTTGGGTGAGTCGCACCTCTCGTTTTTTGTTTCCCAGCCTGTGAGGAAGCTGTCCTCATCGCTGCTGGCGATAAACACTTGTGTTATGTGCATCACTGGGACAACCTGAAGCACCAGGTTTCTTCTATGTAAACCCTGTCCTTCTTGCTTGGCTTTCTACCTTTAGATTTCCCAGTGCCACACACAGAGAGAGTCGTATATTCTTAGTTGTATTGCTGACAGTACCCATTTTTCATGTGTGTGTTTATGGAAAAGAAGTTGAAACTCTGTTTTTATGATCTGAATGTGTTCCCCTGATCTTGTTTTGTGTTTGTAACTGATTATCTTAAATAGTGCTGAAAAGTGATTTTAAATCTTGCTATAATTGGCAGTAGAGCAACCTTATGAAAACTGCAGCTTTTGGAATGAAGAGGAAAATTGTTTCCTGCTTTATCTGAACAGCAGTTAAGGCCACCTTCATTGCCTTCTCTCTGAAAGCAAAGACTGAGCTTTAGTCAAGATATTTCTGTAAACTCAGTGAAGAAGCTTCTGCTGCAGTGCCTGTTGGAGTGACTCTCAGCAGGATCAATTCTGATGGATTTTGTTCCCTGAAGGTTGTTAGTGTGCTGTCGTCTTTAACTGGACAGATACAGCTTAAAGCAAGTAGAGGGACTTTTTTCATTTAGTCTAAGTCACAATTGCTCCTTTCGTTTAGACTTTCTTACGTTCTGCATTGCATGAAGGGAAAAGATAATTTGAATTAAATTAACTGTCAGTAAATTTGAGGATGAAGTAGGTCTTTATTTCTTGGAGCACATATGGCAAGACTAAACTTTTTTAAAGCTAATAGCTTTCTAAAAATCTCTATTTTATTACTGGCATCAGGAAGAGCCCTGAGAAGACATTACAGTAGTTGATGAGGTTTTCCTGTGCCTTAAAAAATGGAACAGCAACAGAGGCAGGAGGAGTGTGGTTCCTTGGCTTTGCTCTGCAGCAGTTACAACATTTTAAAAATTTGTAAGGGCAAGATTGTTTCCAAATGGGTATGCTACTTTGTGCTGGAAAACTGGCAGCCTTTCAGTGCATTGGTTATATTGTATTTTCGGTGTTTCCAGTGGTCTCAAACTGCTTGTAAGGGTTTGTTTCTGAGCTGCTAGGTGGTAATAGTTGTGTCTGCCGTTGGGATTGGACGCAGGTAAGAATATACAGGATGTGATAGTGGATGCAGTTCAGTTTTGTGAGTGTGCTGTTACATTCCATTAGTATAAATGTTGTATACACAGGCATCTCTCTGAACTGGCTGCACAGAGCAAAGGACTTGGTTTGTAGCAGTACAGAAGAGATGAAAGAAATAATTTGCTGGCCTAAAAAATAACCCATATTTTAATACACTTTTATGAAAGTAAACCTTTGGAGTTCTGGTATCAAAAAGGCAACATGCTGGTAGTAGAACTGTTTTCTTTTGCTTCTTCAGTTGAGAAGAAGGAAGAGAAAAAGAAAATAAATTCATTGCCCATAAGCTAGAAAAAAACCTTCACTTAAAATTGAAACAGTTTCAAAGTAAAGGCCAAATGAAGCTTGGTTACTTTTGAACAAGGAACGAGCTTATCATCCACTTCACTTGGGACTGTCCTACCAAGGCCCTACCCAACTTTTCTGATGTGTTACATTAGGGTCTTATTGAGCAAAGCTTTCTTGGGAGAAGGCATTGTGCATGTTATTCAATCTATTTGTCAGATTTTTAGGCAGAAGAAAGCAACTATTTCAGCAAGTGTCTGTTTCCAATTTCTGACTTGTGGCTAATGGTGACGACTTTGAGAGTCATTCTAAAAATTACTGAATACATAATGCCTGTTTTCTTCCTCTTATGTGAAATTTTAGTGTAATAGCTATAGAGATAATTACTATCATGGAGTGCTTTCCCTAGAAAGAAGACTTCTAGACCTAGAAAAAAGAGGTTCCCTTTAATTTTTTAGTTTGCAGGAGAAAGGATAAGAGAAGTGGGACAACAGTTGTCATCCCTAGCTGCTTGAGCCACAGAAGTGCCCATCAGCCTTTATGCATCTCTTCAAATGAAGATATGAAGAGAGTCTAATCTACGTACCATGCTGCTTACTGCCTTTGGCATTTAGACTACTGTAAAATGCTTGACTGCCTTTTTTTTTCCCCTTAAGGAGTAATAGCAATGTATATCATTGCAGAAAGAGGTTGCCCATTCGTTAAAGAATGCTTTGTGCACAGTGAATATTATGGTGTACTTTATAGATTGGTATGCTGCTTCTGACTTGTTTCCTGGTGTAGTTTAAGGTGCTGTTTTTGACAAATTACCTAGACTGGGGCTGGTATTCTGTTTATCTTCCCATGCGATGCAGTGCCAGTGACTAGCAGTTTCTCCTTAGGGGAGTGCAGACTGCTGTGGGATGTATTGCTTCAAGTCTTCACTCAGACTGATCCTACGTCGGTCATGCAGTTTCTCCTGATGAAGCCTCAAGAATAAAGGTTGCTCTAGGCTTCCTGCATAATCAGGGAGAAGAAATGGGCATTTCCACAGCATAATTCAGGATTCCTCTGTTGTGCATCACTTTCTGCTGGTGATTCATTCTCTCTTTCCTCCTGTGTATTTTGAAAAGGGAACTGCGGCTCTCTGGTCTTCTGTTTAGAAGTCCCAGATAGATACCTGGAATTTGGATACAGTGTCAGAAAGAGAGTCAAACCAGTAGCTTGGGAGCAGGCCTGTGCTTTTTGATAGGCGTTTGTAACTGCTTTTCGAATGTTGTGAATTCAGTAGGCAATGGAAATCTTGGTTGCAAATAGCACTGCCAGTCTTCAGTTAAGTTTATTGAATTTTGATGGTTGTACTGCTGGCTGGAGCAAACTTTTTGCCTTCTCTTACAGCTGTAACGCAAACCATGAAAATTAGTTCTAAGCATACCCTTTTTCAGGGAGCCGAATACCTTTTAATATTTTTTGCCTTGCTGGCAGAGTATAAAGCTAAAGGAACCGCAACTGGATGTCAGTACAATCCTGAAGCCTCTGAATGTGTTTAAAAGAAGCATTTGTGTGGAGGCCTTTACACAGCTGAAAATCTCAACAAGAATTTGGCAGAAATCTCAGTGTCGGAAGATGGCAGATTCCTGTGCAGTGAGATGTTTACTGGTTCACTGTTTTATCTGTGGCAGCTGCTTTTGCACTTGATATCTTCAGCTGTTTTTGAAGCTTTTACAAAGAATAATTATTCATTTCATGAAATGGATCTACTTTACCCACCCAACAAGGCACTGATTCACGTATTTCTCTGGCAACATCCCGTTGCTATCAGAGCTGTGTTCACTTTTGCAGTTTAACGGTATGTTAGAGCTTCCTGGGCCGTGGTTTTATTGAACGATATACTGATGCATGAGGTGACTTTTTTCAAGGATTCCTGTGAAAACATTAGGGTTACCAAGCTCTTTGGGAGGTGCAAACAATCTGAGTTTTCCTGTATTCTGCTGTCAGTGAGTGCTCGTGTAGGTGCTTCAACAAGCTTTCAACAGGAATGTGAGCTATTGTACTGACAGCCTGTAGGTAGCTGGCAACTTCATTGTGTCACATTTCAAGCAGTCTTTTCTTATTACCAGGGCAAATTACTGTAAAATGAGATAATGAATGGACTGGATTTTAGCTATGTAGAAGGTAAAATTCCACTAAATCAATAGAACTTTCTCGGACATTGATTATGTGAGGTTGAGATACTACCTAAAGGTTTTACTGATGAGTTCCATAAATTCACAAACAAGGTTTCACTGCGGGCTACCAGAGTTGTTGGTTTGGGTTTTTTGTTTGGTTTTTTTGTGTGTGTGTTAAGCACACATTCTGTAAGTTTGAACATGTTCACTTGCTCTTTGAATAAAGTAACACCTGAACACACTTGCATGCTGCTCTGCACCCACAAACCAATCATTTTGCGATGTACTTCTGGATGCTTACATATGCATACCAGTTATTCACTCTGTTCAACTTCTGCATGAATGCACAGCGGTACATTTAACCAGAAAAGGCTGGTGAACTTGTGTCATTCCAGAGGTTAGAGCCCTACTGGAGAAGAATATTTAAAATGTATACGTTGAAAAATGAGACAGAGTTTATGGGATGCATATAATATGTTTATTACACCAACTGGCATAATGGAGGCAGGGGAGCATGGAGCAACCAATTCTCTTCATGTTTGTTTTGTGTTGAAGGAATAGTTTAGAGTTATGCCTGTACTTAGTCCATTTTTAAAAGAGTTAGCTATTTATTTTCAGTGTTGCAAAGTAGGAGCTTGGGTATACATATGTTCTAGTTAACTCACCACATTTTTTTAGCATGATATTTTAACCTGCTTGGCCATTAACCTGGCTGGCTACCAGGAGATTTTTCAAACTGTTGATTCATACTGCTTCCATATGTAACTTAAACCACCTTTTCCCACAGTGGAGACAGCTCGAAGGTTAGCTTCGTTTTCTTTTCAGGGCAGGGAACAGCATATTTTGAACTGAGTCAACACATATGCATAGAGGAATTAAATCTAAGCTATTATTAACTTTTGGGGGGTCTAATCTCATTTTTGCTGAAATCTTTCCTGGTTTCAAATCAGGAAAGACCAATAGGGGTTTTTTTGTACTCCTCTTCCCCGTGAGGTTTAGTGGTCTTCAGCATATGTAGCCACAGCTCATCTTTTCATTTTTGTGTCTATGTGAGGATGGATCTTCACAGCTGCAATTACTTTCATGCTGTCTAAGGATTTGGGGGCATGAGTGGCTCTCTACATGAGACCTAATGTTTTGAGGATGTGACTAGTTAAGTGGGAAATGACGCATAGGCTGCATGCCGTGTTGTATAATCGAGCACCTATGTATACATGGAGCCCATATGTGGTTGGAGCCCATGTTTTGCGTCGTGCAGCAAAGGTGGGGTGATGGCTGATAAAACTGCTCAGTGATACAGACTAGTGCCCTGCAGTGGTGTCCCTCTGTCTTTAGTGTGGAGCCAGATGGTGGCTTTGCAAATAAGAACTCTTGTCAGCTCCCAGAGTCCCACCTCAGAGCAATAGTTGCCTCTGGCACACATAGCCCAGGGTGACGAGAAAGGGTCCTGGGACCCTGTTTGGGAATGGGGGAGACTGTATTAGTAGGAAGGTGAAGGTGGAGGCAGCAGTTGTGTGAGACCTTGTGGGTCTGCACTCAAAAAAACCCACCCCTCTTGAGTACTGCTACTTTTTTCTTGCAGACTACACAAAAAAGCTGAGGGAAGTTTAGCGTGAGGGATTTTTCTCATAGGCTTTAATATTGATTTGACCTGTGGACCCTACTGACAGAGGTGATCTTGGTTAGTTCCAGTGTTACCACCGTTCCAGAAAGTTGCATTTATCCTCAGGCCCCTATTTTCTCATTATGATTTTCTTTTTTCTTTTTTTTTTTTTTTTGTGATAGAGTGGGAGAATGAGAACACTGATCTTCCTCTACAACATTTAAGATCTATATATGAAAAGTAGTGTGTAGCATTGCTGCAGTTCACCTACCTGATTCAGTTCCAATTTTTTTTTTTTTTAATGGCTAATAAGAAAAAACAAAGTCCCTTGTATTGTTTGGGTCAGTTCAGGAGACCTAAGCACATACTTGAGCATGTGTTTAATCTTAACTATGTGAGTATTCTGAAGTCAATAGAACTGTTGAACAGTAACACTTTTAACATGCTTAAAACCCAAACCAGGCGGATATGTGGCTTTTTGCAAAGACACATGGCTAACAAACTCTTCACTCCTAAATGTTTTATTCTAGTGTTTCTGTGTAATATTTGTGTTTGCACTGAATGTTGTTTTTCAGGTGAAAATACTAAAATACAGTTTTCTTCACATTATGTGATCTTCTTGACTGTTTTCCTTTACTTTTGCAATCCCACTTCCACTCTTATAAGGATGAATGCTGTAGTGGTGTCACCAGCGTCTGGTTTTGCTGAACTCCTGCTTGCAGAGACCAAATGTAGCCTTAGAAGACAAGAGAATATGGCTTCCCCCATTTTTTTTTTTCTCTAAAAGACACGTTGGAGTTTTGTGCTCTATAATTCTTTAGGTATTTGGATTAACTCTGATAAAATTATAGGTGGTTGTAAGGGAGTTTATTGTGCTTATAAATTGTAGTGGGGCTCCCTGTAATTTGTTATAATTAATTCAAGAGTTCAAGGGCAGAAAATCAGGATCAGGTTGTGGCATGCCTTCCTTTCTTGCTAAAGCATGCCATTACTGGCCTTTTATTTAAGGTTTAACTTTGCGTTTGTGGGTTTATTTGAACTTGGAGCATCCAAAAAGTATAATACACTCTTAACAAAAAGCACAAGTACAGAGGATGGGCCTGTTGTGGTTCTTTTTTAAATAGAGCGATATTGGTGGATACTGTAAAGCTGCATCTGCTGGTTAAGCCTCCCGCGGAAGGAGCGTGTGTTTTGGAAGGCTTGTGTCATGTCTGCAAGCCGCAACAAGGCCTGGGTGCGTGTCTGTGCCTGTGGCCCATCAGAAATGGCAAGAGGAGAAAAACACTCGCAGACAGGGAGCTTCTTTACAATCCAAGCTCAGTCTTCTGCTGGTAGTGAAAATGCTGAGAGTTGTGCTGTTATCGTGTCCACCTGGTGTGGGTTTCACTGGACACCAAAAAGCTGCAACGCTTTGATACCAGGCTGTATGTAAGAGGTTGTAAAGCCTGTGTTACCTTCCTAAATTGTCCCCTGTCTCTTTGCAAATACATATATTCTTTTCTTTTCTGAATACTCCATTTTACTGCATAAATTGGCTTCATTGACAGATTCACACCAGGAAAAAAAGCAAAAAAACCCCCACGCTTATTGCTGCTAAAATGTTCATGCTTTGCATGTACATTTGAAGCCCTCTGCAGATTGTGTAAAGAATTGGTGGAAGTGGAGATCTGAAATTTTAATAGACTGTCTTTCAGGGAATGCATGCAAATGGGCAACTTTTCAGTAGTCAACTGATGAAATAAAGATGGGAAACAACAACTAAGCAATGCAGAATTCTGATCAGGCTGTTGTGAGGCGTGCAAAGGTTTTAATATACTGATGTCCTTAGCCAGGAGTTGACTCTGTAGCTGGACCTTAACCTTTGGATGGCGTTGGCCTTTGGTAGGAACTTCACTGGTCAGACGTGGTAGCTTACTTTTCATTATGTGGCTCCCTGCAGCTTGTAGAGAAAACCAGCCATTGAAGCTGTGTATGATTTGTCCTTATGCTCACGAGCTGCACATCAAAGCAAATGGAAAGTGCCTGTCATTGTGAAATGAGCTTCTTTTAGCCAAATCCCCTTTCCTCCCCTTCAGCTATAAACTGTTGCTTTTAAAGTGAGAGATGGAATGATGTGGAAGTAGGTGATATGAACTGTGTTTTGATCTCTCCTACATGTGAAAATGATGCTAACCCAGCATTGTTCTGTCTTATTTGGAAGGGGAAAAGAAGTGACACAATTTTTTCCATGTATTTCGTTAATTTTATTTTTAGTTTGTCATGTTTTCCATCCAGCTGCTGGAGGAAACCGGGATGTACACCGTTCAATGCTGCTTTTGAACAATGTCATTTCTCAGTTACCCGAAGCTAACCTTCATAAGGTTTTTGCGATCATTCCTACACAAGAAACTGTTATGACTGTGCTTTTACTATTGGCATTGACAGCTTGTGCTTCTGAAGGAATTTCCTCCTGCATGTGTGACAAAGGCTCTTTTGCCCCCTTTCCTGTTTGTTTTTTTTCTGTCAAGTCTGCTGATCTTTCTGGAGGTCTGTGACAGGGTGTGGTAGACTTGTTTTCAGTAATACCCTTCCAAAAATATTACCCTTTAGTGGTGGAAGCTCAGCCATGCTTTTTGTATTGTACCACAAATCCCAGATAAATGGCTATTTTCTAGTACTGCAAAACACCAGACTTTCACTAGGAGAGAAGTTGATGAAGTTCCAGAGAAACAAGCTGAAGATGTTCTGGTTTTCAACTCCATTGAAAGTTTTTAAAGCAGCAAAGACAAGACCTTAGCACTGTGTTACTGCCAATTACATCATCAGTGTATGTACCTTTTTTTTCTTTTTTTTAAAGTGCCTTTAGATTAAGATGTGTTGATTGAATCCTTGCATCTAAAATGTGTTTCGGCATGCTCAAGCCCAGAAATCATAACACCATCTTTGCCAATATACTGGATGTTGTATCAGAAAAGACCAATCTTGTCTGCCTGACTTCTTTTCTTTCTTGCCATACGAAATCCAGCCCAAGTTTACAGTCAGTTTTGCTGCAGTGTATTGAGTGACCCACACAAAATAAGCAGCATCTAATAAATAGTACTCTGGATTGAGACTTGGGACCAAAAGCTAGGTCTCCCAAATCTGCCTTGGTTTCAAGTGCAAGTTTACAAAAATAACGTCACCAACCATGAGCCTGAGGTACTCTCTAACACTAGGCCAATGTTTATTAATAGTATTTGAAAGGTTTTTCTCAGAAAAGCCTTCAGTAAGAGTTAGGTATTATTATGATTCCCTCTGAGTAGTAAATAACAAAAAATAACCTTTCAGTCATTATCAGTTCCTCTGATTGCCCATTGAATAGCTGAGTCATTGGTTCATCTAACTCAAAGGCTGAGAAAATATGAAAGACCTTGTGTTTAAAATAAAAAAGAGGTTTCTCTTTAAAACATCAGGTATCTGTGGAATCCTGTTTCTAGATAGTATCAAAGCTAAGATGATGGCAGATCTTAAGGTGTGAGATGAACAAGACACATCAATATCAAAGCTAATGCTTAAAATAATTTTAGTAAATGATAATAGGCCTCCGTTCTGGAGAAACTGCTTCCCCTGTGGACAGATTATTGCATAAGTGTGCATTGCAGCATCTCTGCTCCAAAGTACATTACCATTCTAAGATAAACCCAAATGAGCCTAGTCAGACTGTTGTGATTCAATGAGCCTTTTATTGCGTTCCTAATTTTAGAAGATCGTATTGTAATCTAATTGCAATTTTTTTTTTTTCCGTTTGGGAAAGAGCTGAAGGTTTTGAGCTAAACCACTTGTGGGCCAATCTGTTTCTCCTCTGAGTCTTAGACTTCTTATTTTGGTGATATGAAATGGTGAAGCAGTTCTCTTTTCCTCCAGAGAAGAAATTAAACTACATAGCTATGCAGTTATCCAATAGATAGGCTTGATGACAAAAAGGTACCTAATGAGTTATAAAAAAGTTAGTTGTGCCAATAACTGCATCATTAGAAACGATTTTAAAGGAATTGTACCTCTTGGGGAACATGTTTTGCAGTGCTTTGTATATTTTCAAATACACTCAAGGTAAATATTTATTAGTACTGAAACTATAACATATTTATTCACATCAGCTTGAAATTTCCAGAAAAACACACCACCTGATTAAAATAAATAAATACTTTTTTAAAAAGTGTTTTCTGCTGCACTAGAGATAATGTGTATATTTCAAACCCTTCCTGTCCCTTATGTACCAATGAGGAAAGTAGAACCAGTGAAAAATAACAAAAACACTCAGGCTGAACACAGTACAGCTTTCAAAGAGTATTAATCTTTATTATCTCAATCCTGTCAGGTTTTTTATGTAAAAGTATGGATCTATGTATGTGTATGAAATGTGTGTTTAGATTATAAATCCCTGGGGCAACGAGCACTTTTTTGTTCAGTCCTTTTATTTTTCCTAGCAGAGTTGGCTGCTGCTTCATTATTAAGGCTACTGGGTGTGATCATATTGAGTAATTATTAATGAAGTATTTGCCTTGCGGGTCTTTGTGGAAGTCACTAGTAGGAAAATGGTGAAGATGCAGTGCACTGGAGCCATTAGTCTGCAAAACTAAACCATATTCTTACGACTGTAAATGATCACTTAATTTCTCCACAAAGATCTCCTTTCTCGCGTTCATGAGATCTGGCTAGTAGTACCTGAAACATTGATTGTTGAAGAGAATGGAAATCGGTAAAATTGAGTTATTTTCTGCATATTTAAAACACCAGCAGAGGTTATACATGAGACAAACAGATAAACAGCGGTGGTGGAATGGTACAATGAATTCATTGACACTATGCAAACACCCACATCCTTTTTTGAAGTGATAGGAGAGCAAACACAAATCTGGATCTTGGGAGGTCTTTGCAAAACTGCATGGGACATAGCTGTAACTGAATCTGAATCTGGGAGCTGCAAATAGACTTTAAACCATTACCCTTATCTCCTGCTTACTTATGCTTTTTGTATTTTTTTTCCCCCTGATATATTATGGATTGCTAAAATGCAGATGTTGATTCTGGAGTTCAGATGTTGTCTCACAGACGTCCAGTTGCATCTTATTTGCTTTTCAAAAAGTGTGCTTTTTTTGATGCAATAGATGCAAATATGCTTTTAATGTTTTCAGTGTTGGCTAAGTAGAGTTGTGGGAAATGATATCCTTATAATTATGGCTTTGTTCAAACTTGTTGTCCACTCCCATTCCCCTTGGAATTAGCTACAGGCTGGCAAACTATAGTAGCCTTTATTATATTGAATATACAATGGCTCTGCTAAAAATGTTTAACCCAAAATGAGCAATAAAGGTGAGAGATTTCAGCTTTCAGCCCACTTGGGCAGAGGAGATGCCATCATAGCCAGCACTCCTCAAGTGTGCCAGAATGGCCCAGTGATTAAAGCTTTGTAAGTCTTGATTTTTTAATTTCTTGCATTTTATTATTTGGGGGTGCAGATTGCAAACTTCTTTTGTTCAGTTTCCATATGCTTTCCCAACTAAACCACCTAATAGGAGACTTATGAAATTGCATGTTTTTATCTGCTGTTCTGGAACAGCTTTCCTCAGTGAACCTATAGCTGAAACATTTTAAAAATGTTTGATTTCCCTCAAATTATAGATCTACTTTTGCAATCCAAGCAAACAAAGAGCAGTCTCAGCTAGTATAGTGACATAATAATAGCATTTAATGTAATTTTGGATTGAGGAGCCTCAAATCCTTGACAGAATATGGGCCAATTTCTCCTCTCTGCTGGCTGGGCAGAGAGCCTGACCACACTTTTGCAGCACAAATCTGTGGCTGGTAGAGTTATTAGAGCCTCCTAGCAGAGCTTCCTCCAGGGTATGCTCCTCCTCTTCCTTGACGGTGGAATTAGCCACTCCACTTTGTGCCTTGTGAAAGGAGACGTCTCAGTTGGTGCCTGATGTGGCCACAGTCGAAGGAGTTATCAGGGGACACCTTAGGTGGGTGACACTTCTCACTGTCAGTCCAGAGGTAAAGATGAAGCCATTACAGACCATAGGTTTCTGCCTCAATCCTCTTCAGTTTATCTTGGCACTTCCATTGAAAAAGGTGTCAGAGCCAGGGCAGACGATTGCTTCTTGGTAGCTTGCCCGTGAAAGGTGACAGCTTTGTCAGTGAGATTTCCCCATGTGGATACACTAGTTAACATCAGAGCGCTAATTATATAGGTCTTTTAACTCTTACTACATATCAGTCTACAATATATAATAAATCTTAAACTTAATTCTACTACAGTTTTAGTAAATGCAATGGCATACCATTATATTGTAGAATATTCCCATGAAGATTTTTGAACATGACCTGTTTCTGACAATCAGTGTGACACACTTGTAAATGGGCATCTTTCTTGTAAAGTGAGTGCTGACTGCCATAGGAAAACAATTTTTCTAAACTATTGATGACTGAAATTGCAGCTAATACCTCACGTCACTGTTTTTTTTGAAGGTTTTGTTCATAATATTTGATGCTACAATAACTGCATCGACATCATATTTTTGACAATGCTTACCTAAATAATCATTTCATAGAATTATAAAATGTTAGGGGTTGGAAGGGACCTCTAGATACCATCTAGTCCAACCCAGCTACCAAAGCAGGATCCCCTAGGGCAGGCCACACAAGAATGTGTCTGCTCAGGTTTTGAATGTCTCCAGAAAAGGAGACTCCACAACCTCTCTGGGCAGCCTGTGCCAGTGCTCTGTCACCCTCACTGTAAAGAAGTTTCTCCTCATTGTGAGGTGGAACTTCCTATGATCTAGCTTATACCTATTATTCCTTGTCCCGTTACTGGGCACCACTGGAGAGAGACAAGCACCTTCCTCTTGACCCCCACTCCTCAGATATTTATATGTGCATTTTCAATGGTTTATCTGTAGTTTTGTGGTGACTGAGGTTGAAATCGTGGCTCTTCTAAAGCTTCTGACATTCTTGACTTCTGTAGAGCTACGAAGTCAGTATGAGATTTTTGCATCGTTTTGACTTTCATGTAGTATCTTTTTGTGTTTGTTTTAATAATAGCTCTAACTTTATGGCAGATATGGATTTTGCTTTTGTTCGGTTAGCTAAGAGAAGGTAACTCATGCATGAGTACATAGCGCTGACATAAATAGCCTGCTTTGCTGACCAGGTTCAGCAAACACTTGCTCACCTGCATACTTGATAAAGCAGCTTATGTCAAGCTGGTATGAAAGCACGTGTATTTTCAGAATTGGGATTTAGTCATTGCAAAGAAGTGGAAACAAGCTGATTTGTCTCTTGGATCATCGAGCAAGTGTGAAACCCGAGGCTGAAGCACAGGGCTCAAGCTGAGAAGCTATATGCTCTTTACACTGCCTCTCTCAATCGAATTTCAAAATCCCCTGAAGTTTTAATCTTCAGTAGGCAGTGTGAAAGCCAAATCTAAGCATTTTACATGAGATTATATTTTTCCTGTTTGAAAAAATTCTTCTGCCTTTCATGGGGAAGAGGAAACCTAAAACCAGTAACCCACAATTACCTTTTAAGCGTGTGTAAAAATTGTGAACTCCAATGGGAACTTCTCAGACATGAAGAATATGTGCAGAGGCCTTCTCTGAGAGGATTTCTCTGCCCTGCAGTGCTTGTAGCCTCTAAACACCCGCCTGCCTTCAGAGTACGGGTCTGGTCAGAGCGTTGGTGCTGTCTAGTGGCAAGTTACTGCATCTCGCATCCCTGACAGAAGAGTTAAGTGAAGAAAACTGTAAAATGCAGTATTTGATTAACAGCCTTCAAACTGTTGGTTGGGTTATGCTGGTTTTTGAAGCACATAGGTATTTTCTAACACCTTCACACAGAATTAAGATTTATGAGTATAGTTAAGTCAGTGCAATCCCTGTAATGTGGGTGATGTTACAGTGGTTCTCCTTTCCTCTTGTTACTGGGAAGGTAATTTACATTTTAAAACCGGAACAGTTTCTTTGCTCTTCCCAAAAGTTCAAAGATAAGGTCAGATGTGGTGTGCTGGTTGCAGCTGAGTCCAGTAGAGGAGTTTAGTGGCCTCAGTCTTTCTGACTGCCCTTTGCTGCCCACCTTGCAGAGGTTGCAGTCTCTGAGACTGGCTGGCATGCTTGTGTACCATTTCTTTCTAACTCAGTTTATCTCGAGCAAATTTATTTTTTTTTAAATCCATGCCTTTTTAAGTAGCTACCTTTTGATTTATGGGGTGCGTGAACATGCAGTTGAAGGGAGCAGTAGCCTCAGAACTCAGTTCAGCTCCAGCCAGACTGGCCTGTCTGGTGACAGCCTGAGAAACCCCTTTGTTCATTTTTGGGGTTTCCTAAGTTGGGTCACCCAGGCACTCTCAGCAGGTCTGGGACTGGGTGCACGCATGGACTGTAACTACACTGGGTACGGTACCTCTGCCTTTGGGCTCAAACCTGATGGGGAGCTGTGTGTCAGCTGAGAAGGAATAGTGTTTCATCTCAGTTGGAACAGTTTACATATGTCACAGAATCACAGAATGGTGGGGGTTGGAAGGGACCTCAAAAGATCATCTAGTCCACCCCCCCTGCCAGAGCAGGATCACCTACAGTAGGTCACGCAGGAACGCGTCCAGGCAGGTTTTGAATGTCTCCAGAGAAGGAGACTCCACAGCCTCCCTGGGGAACCTGTGCCAGTGCTCTGTCACCCTCACAGTGAAAAAGTCTTTTCTAATATTTTTGTGGAACCAAAGTTCCAGCTTGTACCCATTACCCCTTGTCCT